>NC_142129.1:64213583-64516613 GCF_024610735.1 Ursus americanus
AATTCCCAACGTACAGAGATAGAAAAGATGCTGGTCTACTAAGAACAAGACTTGAAGGTCCTTGTCGAGACGCACATGCTCAGAAGCAAGGCTTCTTTGTTCAGGGACACGGTGCGAGGACTCAGAGTCTGTCTGCAGAATTCCACTGCCAGAAATGCAATGTGTTACAGCTGCTAATACCAACGTGTTCTTGCTCAGGCTAATTATTTAGGAAGTTCTATGCCTAAAAGCAATGAGGAACGAGCATGGTTGAGAAGCATGTAACAAAAATTAAATGGACAGAATCCGAATAAAAATTAATTTATTAGGGGCGCCTGGGTGGCACAGCGGTTAAGCGCCTGCCTTCGGCTCAGGGCGTGATCCCGGCGTTATGGGATCGAGCCCCACATCGGGCTCCTCTGCTGTGGGCCTGCTTCTTCCTCTCCCACTCCCCCTGCCTGTGTTCCCTCTCTCGCTGGCTGTCTCTGTTAAATAAATAAATAAAATCTTTTAAAAAAAAATTTAATTTATTAGGTCTAGAAAAAGATGGAGGGACAAAGTTAGCAGATTTTTCTCTCTCCACATCCTTTCTTAACTAACAGAACATAACCATTCTTTGCTATAAATCAATCCTAGAGTTGGCTGGGCTTGAAAATTCTGTCCAAGATAGACTGTGGTGGGGGAAATGTTGACAACAAGTAAACAAACTATTGTATGTTTACCTGCTCGGGTGCACTGGGGCTTTCTTCTACCTGGAAATATGCTCGATTCCTTCTTCAGAATGTTCACATGTCACTCAGAGATCAACTTCCAACTACTTAATAGTGCTCTTCTGTAGATGTGGAAAAAACTGAAGGTTTGGCTTCTTTTAAAATTATAGTTTCTGGGGCCCCTGGGTGGCTCAGTCAGTTAAGCGTCCAATTGTTAGTTTACGCTCAGGTCATGATCTCAGGGTTGTGGGAACCAGTCCCCAACAGGCCTCTGCACTCAGCGGGGAGTCTGCTGGAGACCCTCTCCTTCTGCTCCTCCCCCTTTCTCTGCTCTCTCTCTAAAATAATAAATAAAAGTTTCTGATATATTTGCTACAAGTGCTTAATGACCTAACTGAAATAAAAACTCAGCCTTCAGCCAACACATCATCAACAGACATTCTAGACCAACCGACAATAATGGCAATAAGAAAAGAGATCGTATCTTCTTTCTCAGAGAGATCTTTTTTAAATAACTGACATGTGGGGCACCTGGGTGGCTCAGTCAGTTAAGTGTCTGCCTTCGGCTCAGGTCATGATCTCAATCAGGGTCCTGGGATCAAGCCCTGCATCGGGCTCCCCACTCAGCAGGAGTCGGCTTCTCCCTCTCCCTCTGCCCTTCCTCTGCTCATGCTCATTCTCTATCTCTCTCTGTCAAATAAAGAAATAAATGACATGTAAAAATAACATGTGATTTTAACTAAACAATCAATACAAAAAACAACTGCAAAGGAAAAATTATTATATATCTTCACAGTATGAATAGAGTTATTTAAAAATTTAAGCTTAAAATTCCAGAGAAACAATCGTGCAAAAATAATTGAAGAAGAGGAACATAAAACTCCATATTCATGTTACTAAAGTTGCTGAGTAGACTATAATAAAAGAGATAAGGTACAAGTTTATGCAATGCATTAAAAATGATACAGTTCACATAAACAATTTTTTAAATGCAATGAAATTTCACTTTAAAATTGACCTTAATGTTTAAAGGATGCCTCCCAATACACTAGAAGTTCCTGATATACATAAAGGATTTTAGGGAATGAAAGGAAGGTATTTAGGGAATGAAAGTCAACATCCAGGAAAACATGAACGAGAAACTCAAAAAGTTGATAAATTTCTTTCTCCAAGAAATATCTTCCTCTTAAAATGTTGTAAATTATTATGTTATTGCAAAATGAGTGAGTAGTTTAGGATGAGATCTTCTTATATTATTGTATGCTGGCCTTAAATCTACCAAAATAGTATATATAATTATTAATAGAAATATTAAAGAGAAGCTAACAGTATTTACGTTTACTCAATAAACATTCAGTGAACTGAATTATATCATGAACAGGAAGCACAATGCAATTTCAGTAGCAGAGTAAAATGTACCTCTGTTTTTGAGAGAACTGCATGCACTATGAGAGAACTGGGATTCAGAGACGTATCTCTTTGAGGATCCTTTTGACTTTGGGTTTATATAAGTACTACATGTTCATTACAGTAAATATAATTAAATTGGGTAAATATAAATAATAAAAAGGAGAAAAAATTAAATCACCTCAATTCATGAGGTCCATTGGTAAATAAACATTCTTCCAGAAAAATTTTAGTCACATAAAATATATATAAGAAAAAGGTTCATGTTATACAATGGAATATTATTCAGTCATAACAAAGAATGAAATCTTGCCATTTGCAATGACATGGACAGAGCTAGAGTATTACGCTAAGCAAAATAAGTCAATTAGAGAGACAAATACTATATGATTTCACTCATGTGAAATTTAAGAAACCAAACAAACGAACAAAGGAAAAAAAGAGAGAGAGGCAAACCAAGAAACAGACTAACTATAGAGAACAAACTGATGGTTACCACAGGGGAGGGAGGTGGGGGGATGGGTGAAATAGGTGATGGGGATGAAGAGCACATTCACCACAATGAACACTGAGCAATGTATGGAATTGTTGAATCACTATATTATATGCCTGAAACTAATATACACTGTATATTAACTACACTGGAATGAATAAAAATTTAAAGGTTCATCCTAACTATACCATCTTTTAAGCTGCATCTGTTTAAGTTCTCATGATAAATTACTAAAAGTAAGATTTCTAAGGCAAAGGATCTACTTCTTCAAAGCTTCTGATACAGACTGCCAATTTTTCTTCCAGAAAGATCATGTAAATATAAATTCCCACCAGCTGGAGGCAGGCTGGTACACACAGCACTCAATTCATTTGCATGTTTCTCTTATGCTTTCACCCAGCGTAACTCTTCTCTCCTGAGATGTCTTTTTGCTCCTATTGCTACCACCTTAGGATGACTTGAAAAAATTTTCAATTTCCAATATCACCGCTAACAGCACCAATGTTATCTCTATGGCTGCCTACGTTGTCTGACCGGTGGAAACTCTGCCTCCCTATCTGCCCTCCATCCTTCCTCTACCTGTGGACCAGCTGTTTTCCAGAATGAAGAAAGACGGTGACGTATATGCCGGCAGGACAGGAATAGGGAACAGTGGACTCTGCTTCCCTCACAGAATGGAATGCCAAGGGTAAAGAGGGAAGCTGCCAAGTTCTAGGTGTTGAAAAGGTAGGTCCCAGCATACTCTACCATGTGCAGAAGATTAGATGGTTCTTCCCTAGTCTGACTGCATACCAGAGTCTCCCATTCAGATGCCTGTCACCCTTAAGTTTTGGTAATCATTATAAAATATTTCCCTCTGTTTTCGTAAGTATTTTAACAAAAGATTTGCCGGGGATAAACTGGGCCTACTAGCTAGATAAAATTTTAACTTAAAAAAAAAAAAACAAAGCTTCATACTGAATTTGCTTCATAACTGGTACACTGATCTCTTGGCCACTTGAAGAAGAGCTCAGTGTATCAGAACACACTTTAGTACCACCAATTTATTCCAACAGAGATTAGACTAAATTGAGGGATTTGTCAGTCTCTTTAAATACGCAGTACCAAAAAAAAAAGTATTACTGAAATGTGAAGCTATTAAAAACAAACAAAAACTTCAGAGATAAAAATCAAATTTCCTCTCTCATTCACCAGACGAAGAATCTGCGTCCCAGTAAAGGGATGTGAACTGTGTAAGATGAGAAAAGAAGCAAGCAGCAGTGCTCCCATCTTCTCCTTCAGAACCTAATCGCTTCCCATACTGAAGGTCACGGAGTGTCTGAAAGTCAAAATGTTCTTTGCAGAGCATTATGAAATATTGACATTTTAAATTTTATCATACAAACTATAATTTCAGACAAAATTTTATGTTTAGTTATTCTAAATTTAAATTGCTGTGAATGTTCGATTTATTTTATTTTATAGGTTGTCAGAATATAAAACCGTGACTAGGACTACAAATGTTCAAAGAACAAAGCAGCCAAAGAAGTCAGTAAGACTGTTTGCAAGTTACTCCTTTAGTCCTATTCATACAAGCGATCTGCCGAATACCTGTTTATAAAATTAATGGTGGCTCTCTCTAGAATTTAAGGAAAATTTCAGAACAAAAACGTGAAATTCCATCAGCTTGTTTTTTCCTACAGAAAGACCACTGTTGTTCAATTTTGTCAGCGGTAACACCTCTGCCTTGTTCCAGGAGGGTGCGCACGGAACGCAACCCAAGAAATACAGGTTTGTACCACACTGAGCTCTACAGGCTTCAAGGTCCTGTAACCTTGGAGACCTACAGGAGCTGAAAGAAAATGCATTCTTTTAGGGAATGGAAAACATTTAAGCATATCTGAACTGGGAATATTAAAATATACTTGGATTCATTAGCATATCTTCGTAACAGGTAGAAATCATAATTGAATTTTTGTGGTGGTAAATTTAAACTACCTTTGGCAATAAAAAGATGCCCACAGGCTAGAAAGGCATTTATATCTCACGGGGAAGGGAAAGCTCTTACTATAATTGGTTCATATGGTAATGCAGTGTTCTATACGAAGTAGCTTCTGTACTATATTTACCTTCCGTTCTTAGCAAACAAAAGAATTTATATAAAGTATTTAGAATATATAACTCTCAACCGGAAATATTTACATATGAGGCTGTTTAGAATTATCCCTAAAATCGCCTTCAACACCTAGTAATTATGTGCTGCAGCATTCCCACCCTTTAATGGCAGAATGTAATAAATTGTAGCTTGATTTTATAATAGAAAATGCAAACACTGAAAAATAAGATTAATGAACTTTTCATCATTGCCCTTAAAAACTCTTCTTTAAAATCCGACACACTGAGCATGACTGACATGCAATTCAAGTAAGAACATAATATACGATAGGTTTTAAACTTTAAATAGTGACTTTAGAACTATAAATCTGGGATGATAAAAAGAAACATATACATTTCAATTTTCCTCCCAAATTTCCATGTTTTAAAAAAAGGATGACAATTTCATTTATCGCCTTCAGCATTTTTAGGAATGGTACATTTCTAAATATATAACACGTAAAGATATGTGAGTCATACAGGTGAGTTGCTTTAACACTATATTAAGTTTAAGACTGTATCATTAGCAGGATTGCTGACTTTATAAAATAGCTGGTCCAGATTTGCAAAGGAATCTCCTGTTTAATATCAGTAATCCATTCCTGAAAATTGGACTTGTAAGAAAATGCATCAGGGATCCCATTTCCCTTGTTTGGATGGGAAAAATTATCATGTGTTGCACATCAATCTCTACCTACCAACCAGTTTCTTAAAATAGAACTAAAACATAGCAGAATGCCTACATATAAGTAGTGAACTACTGTGTTCGTATATTAAACGTGTTTTCTGATCACCAAACAATGAATGCGATTGTTCACCAGTCGGCTGATCTGGAGCAGTGTTATACAGAGCCTGGCCAGGCACCGGTGACGTCCAGGAGGCATACCCTTCCTGATGCCAGGAGCCGCATCTTTCAAAATGTTTACATGTGACGCCGACAACCTATTCATTTCATTTGCAATGTAACTCAAGACTATTTCCATACACTGTTTTGTTAAAAATTAAGTTTTAGAGGACAGAAATATAAACTTTTCCTATATCCCCAACAAATGAAGTAATATATATATCCCATGAAGTCTGGACATTACAAGCATACCTGTCAAACATCAGTCCAGACAGTTTCAACCGCAAGGAAGAGAAGCCTACCTAAAAGTGGCTTCAGCCTTAATGAGGGAATTTACTATCTCACCTAGGAAGAAGCCAGAGGTTGACAGATGCCAGGCTCGTAAATATATCAGTTCAACAGTGTCATCATGGACCAAACTGCTTTCTCATCTTATTCTGCCATCTTCAGCACGTTATCTCTGTCCCGAGCTACCTCCCCTCGGCAAGGGTGGCAGCGATGTACGCAACCTCGTCAGGCATGTCATCCAGATAAAAGAGCCCCCGGGGAAGAGGTGGCTATCTCTGCAGCATCTGCCCCTGAGCCCCTCAGCCAACCTTCCTTCGCATCCCATCAGGCAGAATTGCCACGGGTGCCCTGGCAAGGTGGACTGGGCCGCCCTGACTGGCTTAGACAAATCAGAACTGAGCTCCCAGGGCCGGGAATAAAGCCAGTCTCTCCTGAAACACACGGTCATGGAGACGAAGGGAATTCTCTGAAGTGTGGAAGAAGAGCGAATGAGTTTGGAAGAGGCAAACCTGCTCTGAATGCTTATTTCGGTTTGCATTAATAGAATAACTAAAATTAGTATAATTTAAGTCCAGGTGATGGGTGACGTAAGTTCAATAAAGATCCATTTCCACTGGAAAAACACCTCCATAGAAGACACTACCAAGTTTTCTAACCAAATACTAAGTGATCTAGAAGTCACTCCACGATCTGTTGACAACATGTAGACTGAGGATCTGCTTTATGGAACTCATCGTGCTATTAGGTAAGACGCAAAGCAGACGAGACGTCTGGAAGGAAGTTACGATCCAAGTGGTAAAACATATAAAAATAAAAGTTTAAATAACATTACAGAACAATGATAGAGGAGCTACTACAAGAACGGTGACAGGTCCATATAAAAGCAAACCAAGAGTAAACTATCATTACTAATTACTAATTATATGCTTAATATAACACGTAAAAGAGTTCTCCAGTCACAGTTTGGGATCTGTACATCTCTATTATCATCTGCCTGCTTTTAGTTTTTCTAACAAAAAAACTAATTGCAGTATCATGTCCCGAATGCATCACTGGAAAAGTATGCACGTCTACTCATACCAGACTGACAAGACAGAAAAACGCCAACACACGAGTGAGCTGTCCCTAACGGGACAAGTCATTCTATCCAACACCTGATGTTTGATAGTATTGTTTTGCGATTACATTTAATTTTTATTTTTGTAGGTCTCGCCACTTAGATTGCAACCTCCTTCCAGATACCGCGTTGGCTGTGTATCTTATATTACAGTAATTATTCCCTAATTTTCTTTTAGCTGCTCACAAGTCATTCTATTTTCTGAAGCCAAACTAGTATAAGTGGCCAAGGAGATGTGACACACCTCTGACAATGACTGTGCTACCTCTGACGTTAAAATAAAAACACCCTGAGATCACACAGCCCGAGGGGCTAGTGAACATTTGTATACACAGCTCCATCTAGAAAAGTGATTCTTTTACCTCTTTAGGGTCACAGACCTTTGAGAATCTGATGAAACGCAAAGATCCTTCTCAGAAAAACGCAAATACAAAATTTTGCCTATAATTTCAAGAGGTTTACAGACCACTCCACTCAGCCCCCCAAAGTCACCATGGCTAAGAACCCCTAACATAGGGAGACCAACAGGGACAACGGCTGGTTATCAGAGTTATCAACTCTTTCAACCAATCCTTCAACAAACTATTTTAAGGGTTCGTCTTCCTTTGGTGCTGCCAAGCATATTTTCACCTCGTGCATCAGGAAACAATAGGTGCCAAAAATAAAAATAAATCATTCCATAAGTTTAGAACTGAGCTATTTGACTTAGAATACCGAACAATTTCAGAACGATGGTTCCTTTAAGTCATTTATACTATAACGTAAGGCTTTAGTATACGTAATACTTCTCATTAAAAATATGACTAATGTATATCTATGTGTGCGTATGTATATATAAAATATAGGTACATATAATCATAAAAGTATGACTTTTTAGTGAAAATACCAATTGTAGTCTATCGGTTTATCATTTAGTTGATAACCAGAGTGTAGCAGAAATTCTTTTTTTTTAATTCCAGTATAGCCGACAGTGTTGTATTAGTTTAAGGTGTACAATATAGCAATTCAACAATTCCACATATTACTCAGTGCTCGTCACGATAAGTGCACTCTTAATCCTCTTCACCTATTTCACCATCCCCACCCCCCACCTCCCCTCTGGTAACCATCAGTTTGTTCTCTATAGTTCAGAGTCTTGTTTTGGGTTTGTTTCTTTTTTTTCTTTGTTCATTTGCTTTGTTTCTTCATTTCACATGAGTGAGATCATACAGTATTTGTCTTTCTCTGAGTGACTTACTTCACTTGGTATTTATACCCTCTCGATCCATCCATGTGTTGCAAATGGCAAGATTTCCTTCTTATGGCTGAGTAATAGTCCTGTGCGTGCGCGCGTGTGTGCCCCACATCTTCTTTATCAAAGGACACAGGCTACTTCCATAATTTGGCTATTGTAAATAATGCTGCAATAAACATAGGGGTGCATATAGCCCTTCGAATTAGTGTTTTCCTATTCTCTGTATAAACACCCAGTAATGGAATTATTGGATCATACGGTCTTTCTGTTTTTAATTTTTTGAGAACCTCCATACTGTTTTCCACAGTGGCCGCACCAGTTTGCACTCCCACCAAATGTGCATGAGTGTTCCCTTTTCCTCTACATCCTCGCCAACACTGGTTATTTCTTGTCTTTTTGATCTTAGCCATTCCGACAGGTGTAGAGTGATATCTCTTTGTGGATTTGATTTGCATTTCCCGTATCAGTAGGAGCATCTTCTCATGTATCTGTTGGCCATCTGTATGTCTTCTTTGAAAAAATGTCTAAATCAGGACCTCTGACCATTTTTTAATTGGATTATTTGATTTTTTTGGTTTTGGGTTATATAAGTTCTTTGTATATTTTGAATATTACCCCTTATCAGATACGTCAATTGGAAACACCTTCTCCCATTCAGTAGGTTGTCTTTTTGTTTTATTGATGGTTTCCTTTGCTATCCAAATCTTTTTATTTTGGCATAGTCTTAACAGTTTATTTTTGCTTTTGTTTCCCTTGTCTCAGGAAAACAAATCTAGAAAGATGTTGCTATAGTTGATGTCAGAGAAATTACTTCCTATGTTCTCTTGTAAGAGTTTTACGGTTTCAGGTCTCATATTTACGTCTTTAATCCACTTTGAGTTTATCTTTGTGTATGGTGTTCAAAAGTGGTCCACTCTTGTTCTTTTGCAGGGAGCTGTCCAGTTTCCCCAGCACCATTCGTTGAAGAGACTGTCTTTTCCCCATTGTATATTCTTGTCTCTTTTGTCATAGAAAAGTCAGGCGCATTGCTTTTTTAAAATGTGATTCTTAGGCTATAGCTCCAAAGATTCGGTTTCACTAGGTATGGGTCAGGCCCAGGAATCTGCAGCATTTTTAACAAGGAGCAAAACACCTGTGTCAGAGGAGACGCTCGAGAGCATTCCATTAGTGATCACTATAATAAGAAAAGACTCCATCACACAAATTTAAGATGTTTTCTTCTGGCTTAGTGTATTAGATAATGCTATTCTGAGGTAACACCCTAATTCTATCATGACAGAATAAAGGAAGACGATATATTTTTCAGAAATTCACATTTATGAAGATTAATGTGTTACCCTTAGTAAGAATCCTCCCCTTCATAATCTGCTTTGGTTGCATTCAAAGGGGAAAAAAAGATGCTGAGTAAGACAACCGCTAAAATATGAAAGGATACTGTCATATTATTAAGATTACCAGAAAGCCAACACTGAGGTCTTCCAACCCTACCTGAACTACCAGTACAAAGTACCATGTTCGTGCTGTACATTTTACTTTGATTGTCATCCTCATTTTTCATTTCCTCAACAGAATGAAAGAAAAAAATAAACTTTTAAGCTCAAATATAAAAGCTACTCATCACAAGTTTTCAGTTAAATAGTCTCAAACGTGGAAGAGAGAGCGTGATGAAAGCCTCTACCGCAGTACTGGTGGATCCTCATTTACGGAATACGGTGTGCACGCTTGAAGTGCTTCTCTACTGAGGTACTGCACAAGTGACCTCCGGGAAACAGCACCGGAGCAAACCAGTCAATGACCTCCAAATCGCCGTACTAAAAACACGGCTGCCTGAAGGTTTTAGTTCAAAGAAAAAGTCCCTTGGAGTGGTTCTGAAGAGTTTACAGGTGTTAATCCGTCAAATAGATGTACTATGGCTAAAGACGAAAAGAGTTATAGGCCATTTGGAATTCACATTTGTATAATTAGGTTAATAAAATGCTTCTCAATCGCTCCACTGATTAAAAAAAAAATTTAAGGTTCCAAATATATTACTATAAGACATTTGAAGCTTTCTCCTTCTTTACCTATTTAATGTTTGAAAGGAAGTGTGTTTAACCTAGAAATGTGGTTTTATTTGCTTTTTATTTGTTTATGGCTCAACTACAGTGGAAGAGAAACCATAAGCCTATATTTTTATGAGGTCCTTTTCAAAGTGTTTGATGCTGTATGATCACTAAATTACAGAGAATGAATAGCAGTGGTTCTCAGCCCTGCATGCACACTAGAACTGTCCGTGGAACGCGGGGCGGGGGGGACTCCTGTCTGGGTCAAACCCCAGGCCTGTCTAACCAGAATGTAGGGATTCTGGAGGCCCCAGCACCAATCTCTTTTCAAAGCGCTCCCTAATGCACAGGAGGGTTAGAACCAGGGAGGGAGAGAGACGGATCATCCGCTCCCTAATGCACAGGAGGGTTAGAACCAGGGAGGGAGACGGATCATCCGACTGATAGCACTGAGCCTTAGTATGAATGAATGACTGGCTCACAATTAATTGTATGAAACAGCAGGCTCAGTTCTACTTCTCAGTATGGTCCTTTGCCCCATGATGTTCCTTCCAATCTGCATGGTCAAGCAGATAAGGCAGGGGATACACCCCACAGAGAACAGCCTCGCCTGAACACTTCCTACTCTGAAGAGTCGCTAGATGAACAGGTGAACCAGAATTAGGAGCCAACAAATGTGAAAGTTCTGTTAATTCTATCCATAACGGGAAAATAAAAAAGTGCATAATGAACTTAGCTGAAAAAAACCTGGCACACCTGCTTTAGAATTGCAAGGTCAGAGTAAAAATACAAAGATTGCCAAGTAAAGTAATTGTAATTTGAGTTTTCTGGATGTCCCAATACATGGGTAAAGAGATATTAATAGGACCAGTTGCTTTTTAAATCCAGCAACACTCTATTTTTTAAAAAAAGATTTGGTATACTTCTGTCGTAAAAACAGGGAGTAAAAATAGGAAGCACACACTGAAAATCTGTTTAGTTTTTATCTTTGTTGTTTTAATTAAAGCCTGAGGGAATCAAAGTGTCTTACTGTCCCTCACCTCTTGGAATGTAAATTCGTCTTGTACACCGTTAAATTCCCACTTTTAAATAAAGGAAGGAGCACAGAGACAAAGAAGTTACCCCAAAATTCCATATAAGAATGGAATAGTTTAACTTGAGTGTGTATACACGGTCTGAATGATTCTGAGGATGAGGAATTCAGTAGGAGTCAATCTTAAAAATAACCCATCACGTTTCATTTCAACTGGAAAATGGAAGGTGAGACTAAGTTACATATTTCAATATCAATACTTCAAAGATGAAATCCAAGCTGCTGAATTACTAAACTCGGACTCTTGATTCAGTTTTACAAAATAATTAGCTTAATGGAAACTCCAGGTCCTCGTGCCCTACTTCGAGAAGCACCTGCACATTCTGAAAGCCATGATGAATGTCGGCTATCCCGTAACCTAAGCCCTTCCATCTCTGGGGCGGCCCTTGTCCGATTTCATTCCGCCGGCTCCAAAGTCCTATTCAATACCTAGTCAACAATGTCAGCGAACATAACGAGAGTAACCTAAATTATTCCTTTTCCTCTTATATTCTGTGGGGTTTTCTTGTTGCTTTTATTTTTCCTTCTTTTTGCCATAACATAATAAGCTAATTCATGCCTTTGTCTTAGTTTTGGAAGGAATTATATGCCAACATCGAGGCAACAGATACCCTTTTCCTTAATTTAAAATAACTATGAGGTTGCACACTACAGTAGTAAATTTGTAATCAACTTAAAGATAATGTCTTAAAAGTACAATTAAACATGTCATAACACAAGAAAACCCTGGTAATTACAAATAGTACCATGCTCGCTGGGGTTTTAAACAGTAGTGTAAAACCAAGAAAAATCGCCACCCAGCGATGCAAATGAAAACTGCAATTTGTTTTTGTGTAAAATGAGTACCCTGGAGGATTACTTCAACTTCATTACTGAATGAACGAATAGCTAATACCTTCTTATGTGAATAGGAACTGGTTACAAGGGAAAGGATGTTTTTCTACCAGGCTTTTTTTCCCCTTTATCCTTATTCAGCACACTAGACATTTCACAAAGGCTAACAGCTTTGGAAACCTTAACAGGGAAAAAGCTTTATGTCCACAAGTGAGCTAATTGTATACCAACAGCCCAGATATTCCTATTCTCAACAAAGTGCCTAGGCTCTGACTGAACCCTAAATTTCAAGTCACGGGGTGTTGACTTTAGCAATTCAGCAATGCCATCTAATCTCTGCAACCTAAAACCTATTGGTGTTAAGCAGGAAGGCTTGCCTAGGGTAAAAGGTACTCTCGAGTGGGGGAAAAAGAGATAATTTATACCTTTCACAACATATTTACTCTGACCATTTTAGAAACAGGTTATGAAGACCACATACAATGATACTCTAAGAAATTCCGTAGAATCCGTATTGAGAGGAAGTTGTTGCCATAAATAAAATTGTGTTTCTAAGTCTTCACTTGGTTGTATCACTTCCCAAACACAACAAAGCCCACCATGTATGTTTATTTTCCTGCAACGTAGCTACTGCACGTGAGGACTAAGAAAGGTATGTGGATATATGATGACAAAGTACACGTGGGCAAGTAGGGGGCATGTTAATAAGAGCAGTTCATACCTACCATTGGACCCATTTGGCATTTTCCAAAATATTTTACACAGTCTGCACTGAGACTAAAGTAGATATTACATTTGTCAGTATGTCATCGCATGATAAAAAAGAACAACGTAGCAGAACAAGTCAGCTTTAATAAAAGAGGCTACCACTTTTAAAGTGTTAACCACTTCAAAAACCATTTTGAACTAATGATAGGCTGCAGGGTGACTAACATAACATAATAAAAAAAATTTTTAAAAATAAAAACTAAAAACCATTTTTAAAGACAGCCTACTATATTCCTAATAATCTTCCTTTTACCAGTCAACTCAATTAAGTCCCTAACTGTCGATGCATTTTTTACTAACTAAATAATGTATACCATCTTCCAACCTCAACCTCATTAAGGAGATGACAGTTGTCTGCAATATTTAAAAATATTCAGAATATTATACATTCCGTACTACATACCGAAAAGGTTGAGGTAGCCACAACTGAAGCCGAACTTTATGAACAACAACCAACACTCTTTTATTTAAAAAATGAAAACAAAGAAACACAATACTTCCTCTTTGAAACAGTAAGGAACACAATGTAAAAAATTTTTAAGGAGCTTAAAATGTCACTGTTTTAAAATTTAAAATATTATGACATTAAAAAAAAAAAAAAAGACAGGTAGCTTAGTGGTTAAGAGGATTAGGCTCCAAAGTCAGATTGCCTGGACTACTTCTAGATCTGCTATATGCTAGCTGGAGGAACTCAGAAAAGTTAAGTCCTCACCTTGATGTGGACCTAATAGTACCATTTCACGGACAGGGTTGTTCTAAGCATCTTACACATGGTAACCCACTTAATCCTCTCAATAACCCTACGGGGTTAGTACTATTATCATGTTCATTTTCTAAATGCCCTCCCACCCCTGGAGGTTGTAAAACTTGTCCAAAATGGCGAAGGGCGGCAAATATACCACCCCAAAATATGCCACCTTGGCATAAGGATTATTCTGAGCTAAAGGCACTTGAAAAACAGCAGGTGCAAGAAGGGCTCTCTGACCACCCATTTCCTTCCTGAAAGCAGGAGATAAAGCCCCCTATGGAAGATGCCAGGAGGAAAGAAACATTCTTATCAGCAGAGGTGGAGAACTGAGGCCAAGAGGACTCTGTACAAACAGACCCTGTTAAAATAACCCTTATCTTCCTTTAGTCTCCCCACATTCTTTACTTTTCCACAATGGCCTCTTTGTTCAACCTGGTATATAAGCACATAAGTTTTGCCACTTCTTTGGGTCTTTGTTTGCCTAGGGGGGCTTCTGTGTACATGTAAAAACCTGTATGCTTCTCTCCTGTTAATGCGTCCTGCGTGTCTGTACTTCTCAGGCCCAGGCAGAGACCCTAAGAGGAGCGAGGAGAAGTTCTGCCTCCCCTCTCACGGAGACTCTGGCAAGTTGGAGAGCCAGGATACAGAGCCAACAGGTCTGGCTCAAGTCAGAATTCTTATCTGCGCTTCCCTGTAGTGCCTCTGAGGTGTTCCTGAGAAGGAAGGGAGGTGGTGTCATCGATGAAAAGAGAAAGACGACACAGGAAGTGAGAGCCAACACTGATGCTGACTGACGGCATCACAACTTGAGGAGAGTAACTAAGCTCACAGAACAGTACATGGACGCAAGGATTTTTCACGGAAAGTGGTGAAGGGGTAGAGCTTTGTATCTGGAGGGAAACAGGGCTAAACAGAGACAAGCATCCACACTCAGGAAGCTGAAGGAGGAGAAAGTCTCAGCAGACATCTAGAGGACTTTGTCTGGCTTGGATCATCTGAAAGAGGGAGTACCACCAGCTGCATCTCAAATCACATCGCTGTGGTTGAACAACAGAAGTGATTCCTCGCCATGACTGCCAGGGACATAACACTGCAGGGGAGGCACAGTGCGGGGACAGAACCTACCCAGCTCAGTCCGAGATGGTCCTGGGAAAATGCCCGTCACGTACAGCATGTCGACTTTTGGGAAAATGTACCCTTAGAGCTTAGGTATATCAGATGGCACAGCTGGAACACGAGAGCAGATGAGAGTAATGAAGTGCTACAAGTTTCCTCATGAATTAGCAAATCTGAAAGTTTCTCCGTCTTCTGAGGCTCAGCTAAAGACTAGTTCTTAAACCAGAGTCTTTTCTAGAAGAGGAAAGGTCCACAGCAAATAAGCTTCACCCGCTGAGATAGAATAGCCCGGAAACTGAGCCCCTATTGGTCTAACCAGTTGTAAGTGAAGCACCTACATGTTTCGAGCTACCCGACACTGGAAGAGATTTCAGAAAGAGCAGCAGCTGGAGTGTTTTCGGCTGTGGTTAAAACTTACCCCTGAAGTGCAGCCAAGTGCCAGGCTCGAGAGCCAGAGAGGTGAAGATGTGTAAAAAGTTTCTGATGCCCAGCATTAGAAGCTGCATGTGCTCTCAAAGATGTCTGCGCGCTAAACTCACAGCCTTCAGACAGCTGTTTCATTACAAAAATAATAATGTTGATTTCGAACCGCAAAACAACAGAAAGTAGCAAAGTTCTCTACGTATGTGTTGAGACTACAGAGAAACACAGAACAGAGTTTGGAACACCAGGCTTTGTTGAAGCAAATTTTGAGAGATGAATTTCTTGTGAAAAGGCCTAAAGAAGCAGACCAGACGCATCCATGAGGTTCGGTTAGTGAGGCTAATTCAGGAGGGAAGCAACACTGGCAGCTTTCAAGGAACAGAGGTTGGGACTGATGGAGCCAGTTCTGACCTGGAAGCCAGGGCACAAATTCCTGACGTGGTAAGAAGGGCCAGATAAGCAGGCGTGTACACGGCACCCCAGTTTACACCCGTCAGAAAATTCCCCGGATAAACCACTGGCCCTGGTCAAACATTGCCTCACTATTTTGCCTCAGGTGTAGGAGATCTGGGCAGAGAGAACACAGCTCTGACCAGTCAAGCTACTGCCCCTGTCCCAGGACATATGAGGCAGATTCAGACAAAGTGCCAGAAGGGAAAGGGCATCTGCCAGCACTGCATATTCGGGCCTGCCAGAACTCGACTGTGGAAGAGACGGGATACTCTAAGGTAACATTTAGCCACAAGAAGAACTCTAATCTGGTCTCCCAGAGATTAAGGCCTAGCAGTGGAAGAGGGCCAGATGGGTGAAACCTTTCTGTCCTTTCTGTGAGAGACCAGATCCTGAAGAGAAGGGCTGAAGAGGCGGAGACCCACCACCCATACTTCTAAACGTGTGGGAAAACAGGCATGACAGGAACCCTGACTCTGAGAGGGCCTAAACTGAAAATTCAGGATCACCCTTAAATCCAAGGAGCCATCCTCCACTTTTCAAGACATAGAGAGCATTTGCCGATGCTAGAGAACCCCAGTCTGCTGGGCCAAGACGAAGACCGTAAGAGGTAGGAAACCAGACTCTGGAAAGGGAGACACCTGAGAAACATCCCAGGGAACAAGTACCCTACGGATTCATGCACATCCTCTCAGGGAAGGAGCTGAATTTGGCAGGAGGAAGTCCAGAGTGGAAGAGGATGCGTGCTATGTGGGAACACTGGGTTTTTGCTCACCACCCTCTGGGGAGAGAATTTCTGGGAAGAACTATACAAAGACTGCAAATCTCTTCCTTGGGGGAAAGTCACAGTGACATGAAGAAAATGTTATTTTGCAGAACTCCCCTTAGAAAGAGCATAGCATTTGTTTGAAAGAATTTTTTTTAAAGCTACCAAAATTGCAATAACTGCAGGTATCAATTCTATAATAGAAAATAAACCAGTCTTAACAAACATTTAGAAGACATGTTTAACATGTTTAAAAAGTATACTTCGTTCAGCAAATTATTTATTGGATGCCTGATTTAATTTCAGATGCTAATTTAAGAAGCAAGGTTTGGTGCTATTTATAAAACAGAACTTGAATCTACCAAGGACCCTAGACTTTTGGTTTTTCACAATTAAAAAGGTTGACCAGCTTATCATAAAGAAAAAAGAGGGATGATTTTATACATTTAATTTGAAGGATACAGCCAAAGGAATATGTAAGAAGTGTATGACTTGACAGCCAATATTCTAAGTGATTGATGACCTTTATTTTTATAGATGTCATATACATAAAGGAATTCTGGAATTAGTAGGAAATAATTTTAAAAATCAATCATATAATTTCCAAGTAATCTTTTAAAGGAAAAATCATTATGATTCTGTTTCTTAAAAAGACTCACCTAAAAGGACAAATCCATCTGCTTCTGTCTCTGGTGCGGAGGGCTTTTTAGATTCCGGAGATTTTCTGAAGAAGGGAAACATTGCTGCTGTCTGAAACAGAAACACTATATGATGTCAAGTTCAGATGAAAATGTAAAAGTCTTACCCGTTTTAGTAAAAAGCCAAACATAGAGATACCACAATAATTACTTTTAGGAATTCTATTACCAAACTTAAGAACATAAGCCCTTTCCAGGTGTCAAAAGACAAACCCAGAAATTAAGGGGCACAGACTTCCAGTTCAAAACCATGTGTGCCCTGAACCGTGCAATCTCTATCAATTTCTGAACAGGCAGGAAATAACCCAAGAAATTATACATATAAAACTAAAATCAACAGACAATCCCAGAAACTGGAAGGATCTCGCTTTCTGTAAATCGGACACTGGACTGAGGAAAGGAAAAACAGAACAAAACAAAAACAAAAACTTGTCCAGGTTTCTTGTCATGCCATAACCACCTAAGCATTGTAGAACTGAGGCCCCCTGAAAAAGAAAGGCAGGCACTTCTAATACCCTCCACAGTTGGTGACCTGATTCCGACACTCAAGGGCTGACTGTATCCACTGCAACCAACTTTAAATTCCCATCAACGCAGATCTTTGTGTTGGTAAGATTGTGAGCCTCAACACACACACACACACACACACACACACACACACACACCACTTTCCTCTTTCTCCTCCCATATTTGTACATTCGGGGAGGACAGCAACTCCTAGAAAGCAACTGGGAAGGAGGCTGGGGGGAACCTGGGAAGACACGTCACAATGTGAGGACAGCCCCTGTAAGCAAAGCAACGTTAAGTCCTGGTGGCAGCAAGTGCTCCAGATTTTAGTTTTCATATACTCCACCCACACCAGAAAATCCAGCAGGGAGAGTAAATAAAGATTTTATCTGAGCAAGAGCCTTCTGGAAACAGAGAACTGCACTGGGGTTTGTGGAGGTCGACCTGCCCTGAGCTGTGGACCCAAGTGGACGGTAACGGAGCTTATTTGTTGATAGAAAACATATCAGGCCAATTTTACTTTTAAGGGAATAACAACTGGAGAAGAATAACACAAGGCATGTAATCAAGAAAATAGCTCACGAAAGGAAAAGGAACAGCCTCTGAAATCCTCAAAGAAAATGCTTACAGGATATAGTGATGGGTCCAAAAGAAAGGTCTAGAAATAGTTTGGCAACCTCGGCAGAGTACAAGGAGGCATGGCCCATACGGAACTGGTGAAAAATGAGATTAGATGCAAAAGCAAATGCAAAAGATGACAAGACAAAGAGTGAGATGCAAAGAGTAACTGAGTAAGATGAAGAGAAGCGCGTGCGAGAAGGAAACGCATCAGAAGAGAACTGGCTGGCCCATGGGCAGGAATGTACGAAAATAGAGCTCAGAGTCAAAGACTTCAAAGACTGGAAAACGCAACTAACTTCTCAACCCCAAGCAGTTGGAATTAAGATGGGGAAAGCCTTTGAAGGAACAACAGCTGACCTCCGGTAAGCATCAAATCAAGAATACAACCGTTACGGGGCGCCTGGGTGGCACAGCAGTTGAGCGTCTGCCTTCGGCTCAGGGTGTGATCCCAGCGTTATGGGATCGAGCCCCACATCAGGCTCTTCCTCTATGAGCCTAATTCTTCCTCTCCCACTCCCCCTGCTTGTGTTCCCTCTCTCACTGGCTGTCTCTCTCTGTCGAATAAATAAATAAATAAATCTTAAAAAAAAAAAAAAAAAGAATACAACCGTTACACCTGATACTGAAACCTCAGCATGGATCAATGTGGCATGTAGTCAGTTCCTTCACTAGGGATAAAACGGTTCAGGAAAACAGACGAAGAGCGTAGGTCTTCAGCTGAAGCCTGAGAAAAGTTACCCTCAAATAAAGAAGGAGGGAGGGTGCCTGGGTAGCACAGTCGTTAAGCGTCTGCCTTCGGCTCAGGGCGTGATCCCGGCGTTCTGGGATCGAGCCCCACATCGGGCTCCTCCACTGGGAGCCTGCTTCTTCTTCTCCCACTCCCCTGCTTGTGTTCCCTCTCTCGCTGGCTGTCTGTCACATAAATAAATTTAAAAGAAGAAGAAGAAGAAGAAGAAGAAGAAGAAGAAGAAGAAGAAGACGACGACGACGAAGACGACGACGACGACGAAGAAGAAGAAGAAGAAGAAGAAGAAGAAGAAGAAGAAGAAGAAGAAGAAGAAGAAGAAGAAGAAGGGAGACAGCACCTGCGGGGTAAAAGCGGTGAGGAATGTAGCAAATCTGAGAGATGTCTAGCAAAAATTGTAGGTCTGGCTATTGCCACATGAAGCTGATTGGAATCAAATGGCTAAGGAGCCAACAAAATGTTTGAGAGCTGTATGGCCAAAATGACCGCTTTCAGTCTGGATTAAAGGAAGACCAGGGAGCCCAGGTGGCTCAGTAGGTTAAGCGGCCGGCTCTTAATTTAGGCTTGGGTCATGACCTCAGGGTCATGGGATTGAGCCCTGCACTGGGCTCTCACTCAGTGCGGAGTCTGCTTAAGATTCTCTCTCTTTCCCTCTCCCCCTGTTCTGAAATAAATAAATCTTTTTTTTTAAAGGACTCTGACAAGTGGGTATTTAGAACAACCATAGAGACAGCAAGTTGCCAGAGAAAACTGCTCAGACCCCAAAGGGAGCCTATTCTCCAGTGCCCACTTCAGTGACAGCCAAAGAAGTTACTAGAAAAGGAAGAAACTCCAAGAGGGCAGAGCCAAGGGGCATGGAGAAAAAAGACTGGGGGCCTCTTCCAGGAAGCAGAATCTGGGCATAATTAATAAACATCCCCAAGGTGGGGGCCCCCCAAAAGCCTGCTCAGTTCTATTTCCGAATTGCTACCACTCCGTGACTATTGTATATCTCCCAACCCTCCCCTTTCTGAATGAGAGTCTGGGCAATATGTTCCCCGGTTCCACCAGAGTGGGAGGGGACAGGGAGGTGGGTCATTTTAATTCACAAAGTCTCCAGACCAAGAGATGGCACACTTGAACCTGACGGAGAGATACTGGGAGTGAATGGGACAGTTTAGGTTATTGCCCTTGGGGAGGGGTGAGTTATTTTGCCTACAATGAGAACTGTGTATGTAATGAGGACAAATGAGAACCATGGAATCATCAGATTCACTGGCTCTCTGCCTTATGGAGACGTAGGACTGCAGTTTTCTTCCCTCTTTGGAGGTAGACGTAGTCATGTGGCTTGCTTAGTTCATCGTGTCATGTGCCTTTCGGGTGCTACATCAAGGAGCTTTGTGAACACAGAGAAAGACAAGCCCTTTAAAAAGAGGTTCCTGTTCTAACATACGAAGAAAAGCCTTCTAATAGAAGGATTCAAATGTCCAATACTTTTTTTTTAAGGTTTTATTTATTTATTTGTCAGAGAGAGAGAGAGCACAAGCAGGGGAGCTGCAGGGAGAGGGAGATGCGGGCTCCCCGCTGAGCAGGGAGCCTGACACAGGGCTCGATCCCAGGACCCTGGGATCATGACCTGAGCCGAAGGCAGACGCTTAACTGACTGAGCCACCCAGGCTCCCCTCCAATACTTTTTCATGTCTGGCCACAAAACAGAAATGGAACGAACAAGGAAATTATAAAAGTGGTTCTGGTAAGTCAGTCTCAAGCCCCAAAAGTTTAAATAGGTTGTTATAAAAGCCAGACTAAGGGGCACCTGGGTGGCTCGATCAGTTAAGCATCTTGACTCTTGGTTTCTCCTTTTAATTCAATTGTTTTGTACAGAATTTATAACTAAAGTAATTAAGTGAAGCATTTACATTTTTCATGACCTAAAACATCAAATTTAAACTATACACAGGCTGCATCAGTTTGCTAGTATGACTGATTGGCAATGAATAATATTATAGTCCCTTTCTTTAGAACATTATGAACACTAGAAAAGGAGGGATAACTTGCGTTCCATAAGTCAAAAAACTTCCAGACATGGAAGAAACAGATTGGGAGTAAGAGAAAAGAAGTCAAGACAGAATGAAAGAACTCAGAATGGCGGCAAAGAATAGCTCACTACAAATATCCATCTGAAACAACTCTAAAATTGTTACAGAAGTACCAGTTACCCTCATGCCCATCACTCCACCAATCTGACCACCAACCCTCACTCCTTTTTCAAGATGTTTTTCCATGAAAATAAGGTTCCAATTTTACAAGTCTTGGGATTTCCTTGTATAACCAATACAACTTCTGACACTAATGAGTCATTCCACAAGGTACTGAAAGTCAGTCTACCCATACATCTTTACAGAAATCACTCCATGCACAAAAAGACTATGTCCTGGACACTATAATGTATAATCCATTATCTTTCTCCCACGAGATTTTTTTCCTACCACTGAAAAACACACACAGCGGTGTAAAAATGTATCCTGGTGAGGCTGGCAGTACCATTCTAAGCTCTCCCCTCTATGAACCGCTCCTGCAGTCAGAGAGCTGTGTGGGTAGGTCCCCACTCCAGCAGCCAGAGAGTTGTCCTGCCGAAGACTAGAAACAAGAAAGGAGAGGTGAGTAACTAAAACCCTCCTAACATTTACAGGGCTCCTACAGTGTCAGTCATTATACCAGACTGCCTAAATCGCCGTATGTACTACCCTATCTCCTATAATCTCATAGTCACCTCGCCAGGTACGCCTAAGTATTCATAATGCGTAAGTGAAAGAATCAAAGTGAAGTAGATTAAGTATTGGTCCAATACTTAAGTGGCTGCTAAACAGCAGAGCTAGAATTTTAAATCAAATCCTTTTGCAACCAAACTGAAAGCTTTTCATCAACAAAGCACCACAGACAAGGAGCCCTTAACACTTAGGACATTTGTTTTGGACTTTACTGTAATGTTTGCCAGTATTAGTCACATACATTTGATTAATTCCAATTCTGTCTTTATCACCCCCTTCTTCCCCAAGTCTTGCCCAGCTCTAGGTTCTGAAGACATTTACTAATTCCACAACGTCTATGTTCAAGAACTTCATTTACTTTGTATTTTTACTTTATAAACATTTATTAAGTGCTCAGGCCAGACACCGACCACGCATGGTGGATACAGCACCCAACCTACATCCAGGAGGAACAACTGCAGCCTCGGCCCACCGTATTTCTGAGGCAATCCTTAGCCAAAATAAGAGTAATTGAAGAGCCCCATCCCTAAAGTGGAGGAAGCCAATAATATCCTGCTGCCCCAAGCCTAGTATACAGTAAGCGCTAAGCACTCACACTTGGGATGTACGCGGCCTTGAAAGTTGGGCTTCTGCTTGGTGTTCCCAAGATATTCCAGTCTCATTTCTTTATTTGCACTTTTCAGTATTTTAAATATTGTCTAAAATAAGTGATTTTTACACTTACAAACAAGAAAAATGCCAACATTTATTCTTAAAAATTCATTATTAGCCAGCAGCAACACTCCTGCCTCGCTGAGCTAGGACCCAACCCAGAATGAACATCTCCTAATTCTCAAACATGGGAATCCTCGAGCTACCTCAATATAGATGGGGGATGAAGAATTCACCTGCCCCAGCCACAGGCTGGGAGAAAATACTTGCAAATTACATATCTGTTAAAGAACACATATCTAGGGGCACCTGGGTGGCTCAGTTGCTTAAGCATCTGCCTTTGGCTCAGCTCATGATCCCAGGATCCTGGGATGAAGTCCCATATTGGGTTCCCTGCTCAGCCTGGATTCTGTTTCTCTCTCCTCTCTCCCCCTCTGCCCCTCACCCCTGCTCATGCTCTCTCAAAAATAAATAAATGAAATCTTAAAAAAAAAAGAACACATATCTAGAAAATATAAAGAACTCTTAAAACTCAATAATGAGAAAACAACTCAACAAAAACTGGGCAAAAGATATGAACAGGCAAATGCAAATTAAAATCTCAGCAAAATACCACTATATACCGATTAAAATATTTAAAATTTAAAAGGCTTGCCGTGCTAAGTGTTGGCAGAAACGTGGAACAACTGGAACTCTTGTGTACTGCAGTGTGCGTGTAACACAGTACAACCACTATGAGTAACAGTTTGGCAGCTTCCTGAAAATATAAACATACATCTACCATATGACCCAGACCTTCTCCTTCTAGGTATTTACCTAAGAGAACTGAGAGCACGTATGTCCACACTTGTACACAAATGTCATCCAGCTTTTTTAGTAATAGCCCCACACTGGAAACAACCCAAATGTCCAAAACCAGATAAATGGATACACTGTGGCATATGCATAATACTATTTAGCAGTAACATGGAATGAAGTCCTAAGATATGCTACAACATGCACAAATCTCAACAGAATTAAACTAAGTGAAAGAAGCCAGACAAAAAAGAATTCACACTGTATGATTCCATTTATACGAACTTCTAGAAAATGCAAACTAATGTATAATGACAGAAAGCAGATCAGTGGTTGTCTGGGGAATGGGGAAGCAGGGGGGTAGAGGAAGGAGGGATTACAAAGAAGCACAAGGAAACTTTGGGGCTGATGAATATGTTCATTATAGTGATTGTGGGGATGGTTTCAGGGGCATAATATATCTCAAAACTCATCAAACGATACACTTTCAATATGTGCAATTTATTTTATGTCGATAATAGCTCAATAAAACTATTTAAAAATTTCATTATTAGCACAATATCCTAGATGTCATATAAATGTTTAGTTTACAATGATTCGGAAAATTGTCTCAAATCTCTTAAATCCCTGTGTGTGTGTTACAGATACAGTCTTTGTGTAAAAGACAAAATGCTTCTTTTCTCTGTGCATTCACACAAAACTGAAAAATAAAAGGACAGTGTCTTCACTTTTAATGGTATACAGAAACTGCATATAAAAGGGCTTGTAACTTGATCGCTAGACAGGGCAGATCCTATTGCTCTGAAAGGGCAAAGAGTAGGGCAAGTAATATATTTATCTTTCCCTATTATTCTAAGGCTTACCTATTAATATTACCCATGACAAAAGGATTAAAGCAACCTGGTTTTCGCAATTTGATTATCTTCTTTCATATCAACAGCCTACTAGATAATGTAAAATGTAAATACACTGCAGTTCCTATCAGTGATCAACAGCAGCCACTTAACTGTAATAAGAATAACATACAAGTTTCCCCTGCTATCCGAACATAGAGTGTTTCTATAAAAGCTTTTCATATGCCAAAATGGCATAAAATGAAAAGGCAATTACCATTACTTTGTATTGAAAAATTTCTGAACATTCCCAGACCCCCAAAATAACTTCTCGTCAGCTTTTTAGGCACCTTAGAGGACACATCTTGCTGAGGGATACACAAAATAAATCCACAGAAAGCAGAGATGCTCGGGGACACAGCGGAGAGTTACGGAGGTTTCAAGCTCAGCTACTGAGTGTGGTTCCCAGGGAAGGGGCTTGGCAGGGTCACTCTCCCTGTTTAGGACGCACACTGCCTCTATAATAGCTTGCTGCAAATGAACGCTGAGCCCTATTTTTACTTTTCACCTTTTTTCATAAAAGTGGAAAATCCTCTTCAGATTTAGCGATAACAGGTACTAAGGTTAGTCTTTTGTAAGAGCCAAGTAGTATAATGTGAACTTTCCAAAAGCAGGAGATACTTGTATGTATACACACATACACATTTTTTCCCCTTCATATTTGCTCCAGAAGGATTCCAGAAGGATCAGTGAGAATCAGAAGAGCCCTGTTGGACTTCACAAATAGGTAGCCTTGAGCTCAACGTCATCTGCTGGGTAGGGTACAGACACAAAGCAAGGAGGAGGGGGGCGTCTCCTCTAAGAAGGGTCACGATGAACAAAGAGCACAGCGCGTTTAGAGGACAGCAAAGGGATTAACCTCAACAGAGGCATTCACATAAGCAGCAGAAATTAAGACTGCAAAAGAAAGGTGGAGACAAATTACCGAAAGGGCTGGAGAGTCAAGAATATGTTAAAACATCCACAGTAACAGATCAGCATCTGTTTAATGTTACTGCAGGATCTTGAGGAAAGTCGTGTTTCAGAAAGATTAAGTTTAAAAGAAGAGGCTGAAGAGGCTGATTGAGAGCCCGGAGTCAAGACGTTAGAGAGTTGTAGCAAAAACTGGATTGGACTGGATTAAGATGGGAGACGTTGGAACGAAAAAGAAGGGATGTGCAGAAATATGGAGCAGGACCTAGTGACTCTAGCTCTACAAAATGCAGATGGAAGGGAATTACTACAAGGCGACTGGGAGTTCAAGCCTGAGGGACTGAAGAAAGTGAGATTATGAATAAGAAAAGTAGGAAAGGGAAGTTCATTTTCAGAGAGGAAATATAATGAATTCCATTTCTAACAAGCTAAATATAAGAGAAACGCGACTCGACAAAATGTAAATATGTACAATGCAGTTAGAAAAATAGGACCTAGTGCCCCAGAGAAAGGGAGTTGTTAGCACCTAAGCGGTAGCTGAAACCGTGAACATCAGCGGTATTTCAAACGGAAAATGTAAAAGTTCAGGGACTGAGGTCATGATCTCTAAGATCTCACGTTATACTATGAAAATGCATCCCCTTAATTACTACCAAAGTGATGTGTACACTCCCTTCTCTTCCATATTTTCAAAAACATACTTGACTGTCTTATCAGGGCTTAAATGTTAACTCGACTATAGTGTTTCACGTTTCAAGACTGCAGAAACAAACGACCTCTTCAGCATAACCCAGGGGTGGTGAATTCAAATGCCAAGCAGCTAAGTATGCATGAAGCCAGCTCCTGTGAGACAGAAGGAGTGAAGAAGGCCAGTGCGGCCCGGTCTCCCACAGGCACTTCGAGAAAGGGAGGAAGGAAGAGAGACAGATACCCAGGGAGCCGCAAGGAGGAGCCCTTCACCAAAACAAGGCTTGTGAGGGCTTGATTCCGAAACCCGTGAAAGAGCTTTTGAAGGTTTTGAGCTGGGAAAGCCTGGCCTCAGATTTGCACTCGCTGTTATGGCCAAGCTAAAAACAACGATAAAAACAGCAACGACGACAAACACAAACAGGACCAGGCCGAAGCTGTGGTTAGCTACTGTCTCCCCCAGGAAGATGATCCCAAAACATCTAGAAAGCTCGGTGGAACTTGGCCTGAACATCTAAGGCTGCATCAGTCTGAAGGGCCCATTTTAAGGCCTGTGAGTGGGACTACGAGCCCAGGGCTCCCTACAGCTGCTCCTGCTGGTTTAGTCCTCTTAGACAACCTTGCAGCTAAAGTGATTTATTTCTCCTCAAACATTTTTTTAATAAATCATTTTAGCTGATATAATTTACTTATAATTCTTTAATCATCTGTTTTAACATCTTTTTTGTATATTCTTTACAGTATGTCTTTTTACTGTATTTGTCTTATACTATTTCATTCTTTCTGTAGTTTTCCTAATTTATTTCTTAAAAAAAAAAAAGCCTAGCAGGCTTTCTAATTATAAAAGTCATTTCTATTTTGTGTGTGAAGGGGTGGGGGGGGATAAGCATGTTTACACTTAGAAAACAAAAATATGGAAAAATAGACACCAAACCTAATAGCTGTTGTTACCAGGATGCATGACCAGTTTATATTCACTGTACAGTTCTTCTGTAGTATTTGCGTTTTTTTCTATTTTCTATTAAAAAAAAAGAAAAACAGAAGGGACCTTTGATGTTTCCAATCACAGTTTTGTGAAGAAATGTGGGCCTTGTGTCACCAACTCTGATTTTTCAAGACAAAGCAGAAAGTGAATTATTTTGGAAAAAATCTAGTTTTTAGATGATAGCAACAAACTGAAAATATTCAGAAGATAGTCCAGAGACTGAATAAACCCTCCACAAACTGGATGTGGCCTTCACGTGCTGAATGTTAAACCTAGGCCAGGATCGTGCGTAATAGCTTAAATCTAGTCAGCATAAAGAAAAATTGTGAAGGGCTTTGGAATTTAGTGGATCTTCTGGCTAGCTTATCCATCTGGGTTATGGCAACTTTTGTTTATCTTTGACTAGGTTATATCACCACCCTGTAGGAGGTAACTTGTAGAAAATGGATAGTCGTGCCAATAATTCCTATCCACAGAAATGTATCCAGTAGAATGCATTAATTACTGCTCCGTGTGACAGTGACCAGTTTTGCTCTGTGGGATAGTGACCAGTTTTGCATCCATTTATTAATTCAACATTCCCTTCTTTGACTATAAATGTGTGGTGATACTTTTGAGTTCTCTTTTGAACCAGCTATAATATCTTACAAGTTCCCTCCTTAATGAGTTCAGTAGTCTGTGACAGGTTTTACATTTGTATGAGAGAGATGACTTTAACCCCTTTTATAATTTATCTATTCACTTTGGACTACCAATTAGGATCATCCAAAGGTATTCCTCTGTTTTGCCATCCCAGATAGGTTTTTATTATTTTTGAAGGTTTGTGATACTGGTGTAATGGGGAAAAGTATGGATATCTGAGAGGATAAGCAAGTGCGGAGCAAGGAAAGACCTTTAAACTGATGTCACAGACAAGCTCCCAGGAAGTTTGAAAGCCAATTAACTGAACTGAAGCATTAACATAAATGTTATTTCCACCTCTCCGATTTTATGCTCAGACCAGCCCCTCTCCCCACCCCCCAAACACTCAGGAAACAGACAAACAAAAAACAAAGAACTGAATCTTGTATCTATAGCTGTTTTTCAAACTGCAGGTCCCAACACCTTAGCAGAAGTAAACTCAATTTAGTGGGTCATGACCACATTTTTAAATAGAATGAAATAAGAGAAAAGAAAAAAAAAGAAGAAGAAGAAGAAAAGAAAGGGAAAGGAAGCAAAAAGATATCAGAGAGTATCATAAGTGGTAAATAATGATTTATGAACTTCTGAACTTTTGCGTTGGGTGCTAGGTCATGATACGAAATGTATCTCTTAGTTTGGGTTGCAGGCCAAAAGTTTCAAAGCCACTAATCATACTGTAGTGCTCACATAACCCCTAGAAGGACTGTAAGACATTATGCATCCCCTTGCATTTTTTAAGGTAACATCTAAAACTTTCCACTGAAAATTATAAAAGATGTAGTTTCTAGCATATTATAAATATTCAAATGTTGAAATAAACTGTTATAACATTCTTTTAAACTTCTCTAATGGAATCTAAACACCAGAGCATTTTAATATCCACCATCAACCATTTTAAAAATACATGAACTAGTTCTTTTCTAACAGTAGGAAATTTTACATTGCTCTTTTTTCTCCTTGAACTAGTATTTCCATTCCATTTTCGCTGGTCTGGAGCAGCTCAGAGCTGTCCCTAAACACTCCAGCACAGTTTTTACAAGATACCCAGATGAATACAAAGTAGAGAGGGCAACCTCACTTTGAAGAGAGCTTGTCCTTTAATGTAATACTTTTAACCTTTTCACTTGTCACCTAACTGGAAAGTGACATCATGTGCATATCTAACAGCCATTAAAAATTGAAGTGATATGATTTAATAAAACTCATTTCCCTAACATGGGGAAATAGTTGCTTTTAGCAAGCTGATAAGTTAAACAGGTATGATTTTTTTAGCCGAAACAGAGTATCTAAAATACTTAGAAAATTGGAAGATCTTAAGCTACAAATTCATAATTATATAGCACCAGGCAAGACAGGATTCTGGAAGAGTGCAAAGGAGCTCCAGAGAACTTCACAGTGAAGATTTCACACAGGGGCCAAGCTGGAATTTTTTTTCTTCATTTTGTAGCGTTTTTTTTTTCTTGAGCTGGGTTGGGGGGTGTTTCTAGTTTATCACCACAACTTGGTGACTTTTAACAGTTGGCTTTACTTGCCATGGGGAGCAGCACAGAGGCTTCATCTGATAATCTCCACTGCCAGCTACTCATTAGCAAGTAAGATGCATACCACCAGGAGCTGTTTGCAATCATTAGCTGTCACTATAATACTAAAATCCTGCTATCTTGGAAGCATTACATAATCTGAAATTACTAATTTTCTGGGGTTTTCTCTAGCAGAACTGCTTTTCAAGCATATGACAAAGTCATCTTGAAAAGTCACAAGGTGGTCCAAGAAAGTTTTAGAACAGAACCTTCATTCTTCTCATATCCTTTCTATATCACTGCATACAGATGATCTCACTAACAGTAAAATGGACCTCATGCAATTTTATTCTCCTCCATTACTTTGTAAACAAATATGATCCCCGAAGTCTCTGTTAGAATTATCAGGGAGGTTTTGTGTAGTTTTAGTGCTGTTGTTGTTGTTGGATTTGGGGATTTTTGTTGGTTTGTTTTCCTTTTAATTAGCTACCCTATTATTTTCAGAATCAAGACTAGTATCCTAGCAGTGAGAAGAACTGGCTGCTTTTCCCTCTCCTGTCCCTTATTCATTGGAAAGAAAGAAAAGAAAAGAAAAGAAAAGAAAAGAAAAGAAAAGAAAAGAAAAGAAAAGAAAAGAAAAGAAGAAAGAAGGAAAGGAAGGAATAAAGAAAAAGAGAGAGAGAGAAAGAAAGAACAAAAGAACGAACAGAACAGCATAATATTAATGTCTCCCCTGATTCTACTAATTTAGGAAGGCAAAATCTCTTAAGATGGCAGAGGAGTAGGGAGACCCTATGCTTGCCTCCTCCCTGGAACACAGCTAGATAAATATCAAATCATTCTGAACATCCAAGAGGACTGAGAGAGTAAAAATGCACAACCAGAGCTGAAAAACAAACAAATAAAAAACCGCCACATAGTGAAACATAGGAACTGCAGAGTTGATTTGGGGGAGAGAAGAGATGCAGTTGCTGCAATGCGGAGGGAGCCCTGATTGCAGAGAGAGGAGTGAGAGAGAAGGAAAGAGAGAGAGAGTGGGAATGGGCAAAACCACTGACCAGGAAAAGGAAAAGAGCAGACCATCACAAGTTTTTATAAACAGGGAAACACAGAGTGTGAAATTTCAGAGGTTGGTAACATCACCAGGGTCATGCCTGGGTCTTAGCAGTGTTCCAGTGGGGAAGGAGGGCACAGACTCAGGAGTGGGTGGCAAGGTCTGAGGATCCCCTGGGTCGCATGTGGAGAGGCAGTTCCCCTGCTCGGAGTACATTTGGGAGAGGGGGTGCTGTGACCTCTCCAGGGGCAAGAAACCCAGAGGATTCCACTGAGCTGCCCTACTGGTTAACATAGGAACATGGGCACTGGCTGAAGGCAGCGAGTCTTGGTAGGCTTTCTGCTATGCTTTGCCATGAACTCCAAACCACTGTGTGGTTGTACCTCTGATTTCTGGGACAAATCTGCAGCGGGCTGCAAGTCAGCCAGACCCTCACCCAGGGGATCAGCGCGGATCCAACCTACGGGGATCTCTAAAATTTGGAGTTTTGGAACCCAGCCTGTGCCTGAGATTAAACACAGGAGTGCCGTGCCAGCTGGCAGGCAGACAGCTCAGAGGCAGGCAGGGTGAAGACAGGGTTCTAACAGAGCCGGGACACAGAAGAGGTGATTGTGTGCTCTTCTGTGAGGGTTTCTTGAAGGTGTCAGGTGCCAGCTCCCCATCCCAGGAGGAGAGAGCAGGGCAACGCCATTTCTACCCCGCCCATCAGTGCTGAAAAACTTCAGAGAGCAAAACTGCACCACCTAGTGGAGACAGAAGCTGCTTGCACCAAGCCCCCCCCCCTTGTGCCTTGCAGACGCATCTCCACTAGAGCAAGTCCACCTGAGAATCAGAGAAACTGGCCCCTCCTTCAGAAGACCAGCACAAACCCCTCGCAGGCACCACATCTACAGATCAGAGTGCTGCAAAGCTGCAGCTCTAAGGTAAATAGATCTACCTTCCTTTTTATTTTTTTATTATTATTTTTAATTAAATTTTTTTAAATTTAATTTTATTTACTTATGTATTTTTTACTTTTTATTTTTAAAATTTATTTAAATTTATTTTTTAAATATTTTTTGGATCTAGCTGCTTTTAACAAGCAGACCAAAACATACCTAGGATCTAGATTCCTTTTTTCTTTTTTTACTGGACAAAATGATAAGATGGAGGCACTCACCCCAAAAGAAAGAACAGGAAAAAAAGTCACAGCAAGGGATTTAATCAATACAGATCTAAGTAAAATGTCTGAACTAGAATTTAAAACAACAATCATAAGGACACTAGCTGGGCATAAAAAAAAGCACAGAAGACACCAGAGAATCCCTTACTGCAGAGATGAAAAGAACTAAAAATGTAGTCAGGCCAAAATTAAAAATGCTACAGTGCAGACGTAAACCCAAACAGATGCCATGACAATGGAAATGGACGAAGCGGAAGAAAGAATCAGTGATACAGAAGATAAAATTATGGAAAATAATGAAGCTGAAAAGAAGAGAGAAAGAAAAGTATCGGATCATGAATATAGACTTAGGGAACTCAGTGACTCCTTAAAGCATAATAACATCCATATCATAAGGAGTCCCAGAAGATGAAGAGAGAGAAAAAGGGGCAGAGGGTTTGAGCAAATTATAGTTGAAAACTTCTCTAATCTGGGGAAGGAAACAGACATTGAAATCTAAGAAGCAAAGAGAACTCCCATCAAATTCAACAAAAGCCGGCAATCACCAAGACATATAATAGTCAAATTTTACAGATACACAGATGAGGAAAGAATCCTGAAAGCAGCAAGGAGAAAGACTTCTTAATGTACAAGGTAAGACAGATCAGGTTCGCAGCAGATTTGTCCATAGAAACTTGACAGACCAGAAGATAGTGGCAGGATATATTCGACGAGCTGAATGGGAAAAATACCCAGCCAAAAATACTTTATCTAGCAAGGCTGTCATTCACAGAAGTAGAGATAAAGATTTTCCCAGACAAACAAAAACTAAAGGCATTTATGACCACTAAACCAGCCCTGCAAGAACTATTAAAGGAGACTCTCTGAGTGGAGAAAAGAAGACCAAAAGCAACAAAGACGAGAAAGGAACAGAGAGCACCAGCAGAAAAACTAACCTTACAGGTAACACGACAGCAATAAATTTGTAACTTTCAATAATCACTCTGAATGTAAATGGACTAAATGCTCCAATCAAAAGACATAGGATATCAGAATGGATTAAAAAAACAAAACCCATCTATATGTTACCTACAAGAGACTCATTTTACACCTAAAAACACCTCCAGATTGAAAGTGAGGAAACGGAAAACCATCTATCATGCTAATGGACATCAAAAGAAAGCCAGAGTAGCCATACTTATATCAGACAACTAGATTTTATTTATTTAAATTTTTATTTATTTGTTTATTTTCTGAGACACACACACACATACACACACACGAGGAGGGGCAAATAAGAGGGAGAGAATCTTTTTTTTTTTTTTTAAGATTTTATTTATTTATTTGACAGAGAAAGAGACAGTCAGTGAGAGAGGGAACACAAGCAGGGGGAGTGGGAGAGGAAGAAGCAGACTCCCAGTGGAGCTGGGAGCCCGATGCAGGGCTCGATCCCAGGACTCTGAGAGATGAAGGAGGGCATTATATCATCCAAAAGATCTAGCAATTATAAATATTTATGGCCCCGACTTGGGAGCACCCAAATACATGAAACAATTAATAACAAACATAAAAAAAACTCATTGATAATAATACAATAATAGTAGGGGATTTTAACACCCCACTTTCAGTCATGCACAGATCATTTAAGCAGAAAACCAACAAGGAAACAATGGCTTTGAATAACACACTGGACCAGATACATTCAGAACATTTCATCCTAAAGCAGCAGAATATACATTCTTTTTGAGTGTACATGGAACACTCCTAGAATAGATCACACACTGGGTCACTAATCAGCCCTCAAAAAGTACAGAAAGATTGAGATCATACCATGCATATTTTCAGACCACAACACTAGGAAACTTGAAGTCAACCAGAAGAAATAATTTGTAAAGACCACAAATACTAGGAAGTTAAAAACATCCTACTAAAGAATGAATGGGATAACCAGGAAATTAAAGAAGAAATTAAAAAGTACATGGAAGCAAATGAAACTGAAAACATGACAGTCCAAAACCTTTGGGATGCAGCAAAGACAGTCTTCAGACGGAAGTATACCGCAATACAGGCCTTCCTCAAAAAGCAAGAAAAGTCTCAATACACAACCTAACCTTACACCTAATAGAGCTAGAAAAGTAACAGCAAATAAAGCCTAAAGCCAGCAGAACAAGGGAAATAAGATTAGAGCACAAATAAATGCTACAGAAACAAACAAACAAAAACCCCAGTAGAACAGATTAATGAAATCAAAAGCTGGTTCTTTCAAAGATCAATAAACTTGATAAACCCCTAACCAGACTTAACCAAAAGAAAAGAGAAAGGACCCAAATAAAGAAAATCACAAATAAAAGAGGAGAGATCACAACAAACACCACAGAAATACAAACAATTAGAAGAGAATAATATGAAAAATTATATGCCAACAAATTGGGCAATTTCGAAGAAATGGACAAATTCCTAGAGACATACAAAGCACCAAAGCTGAAACAGGGAGAAAAAGAAAATTTAAACAGACTTATAACTAGCAAGGAAATTGAATCAGTAATCTAAAAATCTCCCAATAAACAAAAGTCTAGGGCAAGATGACTTCCCAGGGGAATTCTACCATTTAAAGAAGAGTTAATACCTATTCTTCTCAAATTGTTCTAAAAAACAGAAATGGAAGGAAAACTTCCAAACTCCTTCTACAAGGCCAGCATTACCTTGATTCCAAAAATAGAGAAAGACCCCATTAAAAAGGATAATTATAGGCCAATATCCCTGATGAACATGGATGCAAAAATTCTTAACAAGATACTACCAAATCGAAGCCAACAATACATTAAAAGAATTACTCACCATGATCAAGTGGGAAGTATTCCTGGGCTGCAAGTGTGGTTCAATATTCACAAATCAATCACTGTGATACACCACACTAATAAAAGAAAGGATTAAGAACCATACGATCCTCTCAATAGATGCAGAAAAAACATATGACAGAACAGCATCCATTCTTGATAAAAACCCTCAACAAAGTAGGGATAGAGGGAACATACCTCAACATCATAAAGGCCATATACAAAAGACCCACAGCTAATATCATCCTCAATGGGAAAAACTAAGAGCTTTTTCTCTACAGTTGGGAACAAGACAGGGATGTCCACTCTCACCATTACTATTTAACAAAATACTAGATGTCTTAACCTCAGCAATCAGACAACAAAAAGAAATAAAAGGCACCCAAATCAGCAAGGAAGAAGTCAGACTTTCACTATTCACAGACAACATGATACTCTATGTAGAAAACCCAAAATACTCCACCAAAAAATTGCTAGAACTAATACATGAATTCAGCAAAGTTGCAGGATATAAAATCAATATACAGAAATTTGTTGCATTTCTATACACCAATAATAAAACAACAGAAAATTAAATCAAGGTACTGATCCCATTTACAATTGCACCAAAAACCATAAGATACCTAGGAATAAACCTAACCAAACATGTAAAAGATCTGTATGCTGAAAACTGTTAGAACACTTGTGAAAGAAGTTGAAGAGGACACAAAGAAATGGAAAAACATTCCATGTTCCTGGATTAGAAAAACAAATGTTGTTAAAATGTCTGTAATACCCAAAGCAATTTACACATTTAATGCAATCTCTACCACAGCATTTTTCTTGGAGCTAGAACAAATCCTAAAATTTATATGGAACCATAAAAGACCCTGAATAGCCAAAGCAACCCTGAAAAAGAAAAACAAACCTGGGTGTATCACGATTCTGGACTTTAAGCTGTATTACAAAGCTGCAGTCATCAAGACATTATGGTACTGGCACAAAAACAGACACACAGATGGGGTGCCTGGGTGGCTCAGTTGGTTAAACATCTGCCTTCAACTCAGGTCATGATCCCAGGGTCCTGGGATCGAGCCCCACATCAGGTTCCCTGCTCAGTGGGGAGGCCACTCCCCTTGCTTGTGCTCTCTCACTCGTTCTCTCAAAGAAATAAATAAATTTTTTTTAAAAAAGTATATAAAAATAGACACATAGATCAATGGAACAGAACAGAAAACCCAGAAATGGACCCACAACTATATGGTCAACTAATCTTCAACAAAGCAGGAAAGAATATTCAATGGAAAAAAGACAGTCTCTTCAACAAATGGTGTTGGGAAAACTGGACAGCACATGCAGAAGAATGAAACTGAACCACTTTCTTACACCATACACAAAAATAAATTCAAAATGGATGAAAGACCTAAATGTGAGATAGGAAACTATCAAAATCCTAGAGGAGAACATGGGCAGAAACCTCTTTGACCTCGGCCACAGCAACTTCTTACGAGACACATCACCAGAGGCAGGGGAAACAAAAGCAAAAATGAACTATCGGGACTTTATCAAGATAAAAGCCTTCTGCACAGGGAAGGAAACAATCAACAAAACTAAAAGGCAGACTTCAATGGGAGAAGATACGTGCAAAAGACATATCTGATAGGGTTAGTATCCAAAATCTACAAAGAACTTATCAAACTCAACCCCCCAAAAACAAATAATCGAGTTAAGAAATAGGCAGAAAACATGAATAGACACTTTTCCAAAAAAGACATCCAGATGGCTAAAAGACACATGAAAAGATGCTCAACATCAGTCAGCATCAGGGAAATACAAATCAAAATCATAATGAGATACCATCTCATACCTGTCAGGATGGCTAAAATTAACAACACAAGAAACGAGAGGTGTTGGCAAGGATGTGGAAAAAGGGGAGCTCTCTTACACTGTTGGTGGGAATGCAAATTGGTACAGCCACTCTGGAGAACAGTACGGAGGTGCCTCCGAAATTTAAAAATAGAACTACCCCATGATCCAGCAATTGCACTACTAGGTATTTACCCAAGAATACGAAAATACAGATTCAAAGGGACACATGCACCCTGATGTTCATAGCTATAGCCAAACTACAGAAAGAGCCCAAATGTCCACTGACTGATGAATGGATAACGAAGATGTTACACACACACACACACACACACACACACACACACACACACACTGGAATATTACTTAGCCATCAAAAAGAATGAAATCTTGCCATTTGCAATGACATGGATGGAGCTAAAGTATATTATGCTAGCAAACTAAGTCAGTTGGAGAAAAACAAATACCATATGATTTCACTGGTCTGTGGAATTTAAGAAACCAAACAGTTGAACATATGGGAGGAGGGAAAAAAAAAAAAGAAAGGGAAACAAACCAAAAGAGCTCTTAAGGGTAGAGAACAAACTGAGGGTTGACGGAGGGAGGTGGATGGGGGATGGGCTAGATGGGTGATGGATATTGTCATGGGTGGGTGATGCTCATCATAGCAAGGACAGCACCTGTTATGATGAGCACTGGGTGCCGTATGTAAGTGATGACCCACTGAATTCTACTCCAGAAACCAATACTGCATTTCATGTTAAGTAACTAGAACGGATATAAAAATGTGGGGGAAAAAAAAAGGAGGGTAAAATCTTCCATTATGTTAAACCAGGGTTTCTCAAGCTCTTCACTCTTAACATTTGGGGCCAGAAAATTCTTCATTGTAACCTGCTCCTCTATGGATGGGTGTGATCCCCTATTATGTGATGCATTCCATTCAGCAGACATCTTAATTTCAAGAGGTTTTATTTTTTTTTTTTTAATAAAATACACCTAGGGAAGTAGAACACTGTGAAGAAACACACAAACTAAATCTCAAAGAAATTACCAAAAACTTCCAAGAAACATGAATTCATAATCAAAAATTACAATAAAAATGAAGAAACAAGCCACAGCAAAGAGAAGTCAACAGAATTAAAAAAAAAAAAACTATAAAATGAGACCCATGAAGACTGTATCAAAATTAGATTATAAACAAATTTACTTTATATTCTGTAATATTTGAAAAAAATAACGGGAAACCTGAAACTATGACAAAAGAATACCAATAACAACTACTAAGATTTGTAAAAAGAACCAAACAAGACTTCTAGAAACAAATAAATAAAAAATAGTACTGAAATTAGATAGAGCAAATGAGTCACAACTGCATAAAGAATTAGTAAACTGGAAGCTATGAAAGAAATTATCCAGAATTCAACATAAAGAATCAAAACCAATGAATTATAAAAGAGGTCAACAGCACATGAGAATATCCTTCTTACTTTTAATCAGAGTTCCAGAAGGAGTTAGATTATAGGAGAGAGGCAGTGTTCAAAGGGATGATGGCTGAAAATATCCCAGTGCCAATAACACAAGAATTATCAGATTCACAAAGCACAACATATCGGCCAGCAAACTAAATGGGAGAAACCCACATCAGGATACATTACACAGGAAAACTGCAGAACACCAAAGACAAACTGAGGATCAAGCAGATAAAGGAGACATGACAGCTTACAACATAATCACAGTTTCAACAAAAATAGAGTAAAATAATACCAAAGTAAAAGAGTAAAATAATACCAAAGTAATTTTGAAACAAAGTAACTGTCCATTTAGTACTCTATAGAGATAAACCTATCTTTTGAGATCAAGAATGAAATAAACATATTCAGAAAAACATGAACCAATGGAGTATATTACCAAAGATTCTCACTAAAAACACCTCAAAAAGAGGAGAAAAAATACCAGCAAAAAGCTGAAATGTAAAAATAAATTTTAAGAAAGTGACAAATATGTGAATAATTCCAAGCAAATAATAACTACATAAAGTAATAATAATGCCAAATTTGTGGAGTTACAAGAAATCAAGACAGAACTAAAATTCTAGACAGCAGCATTAAAATAGGGAGGGGCGCCTGGGTGGCTCAGGTCCCTTAAAGCGTCCAACTCTTGATTTCAGCTCAGGTCATGATCTCAGGGTCATGAAGTCGAGCCCCGAGAGGGGCTCCACACTCAGCATGGAGGCTGCTTGGGTTTCTCTATCCATCTCCCTCTGTCCCTCCCCCTGCTCTTGCTTTCTCTCTAAAAATAAATAAATAAATGTTTGGGTTTTTTTTAATGGGAAAAAGGTAAATGCAGATATAGGTTCTTGTCTTGACACAGAGTAAAGTAACTTTAAACTTTAATACACGTTAAAGGATGACCACAAAAATTGTAAAAACAATGCACAACATTTAAACTAATACAAAGGAATAAAATGCAATTAAGGAAAAAAATTAAAAAATGAATTCAAAAGAAGACAAGGGAGGAGAAAAAACAGACAACAAAAAAAAGCAGAACAAAATGACTATAGAAATGAATCCAAAAATATCAGCAGCCACAATCAATGTAAATGGACAAAAGGAAAACTAACCCTCCAGCCAAATGTGCTGTTGACAAGGGACACACCTAAAACAGGAGGACACAGGAAAGTTGAAAGGTATCAGGCCAACACAGACCCAAATACAAGCACCACACAGTATGAATATCAAATAAGGTTAACTGGAGAAAATATAACAAACAGAGAAAAGGCAACACACTCGTGATCTGCCAAACACCAGCGCTCCCGTAGAGAGGACTTCAGCCCCACACCCTTGGGCACTTCAGCCGTAGCGTGCGCCTCCTGGTTGAGGCAGTGCCTTGTGAAGAAGGGAACCGCTGGAGCCCACAGGCTGCCGTCAGCCTGTTCTGCCCTGCGGCTGAGACCTGCCTAGTCAGCTCTCTGACAGGCCACGAGGGAAAGAAATGAGCATCCATGCTGCCCCTGTGTCTTGTCTCCCCTCGGTGAAGCACAGGATGGAAAAAAGATACAACAAACAAATTCTAATGGAAAGTCATGTCTACAGCAGTGGCTGACAAAATGAACGTCAACCTGAAAAGCATGATTTAAGACACTCACTACTTCACGTCATCATTTTACTTCACAAACCTTCTCTTGTATGTGTTGAATAATAAATCTTTAAAAATACATAGCACGAGTCATCAGAATCAAGGAGAAACTGCCAATGCTAATATCTGTAAGATACCTAACACAATTATCTCAACTACTGAAACATTAATCAGATGAAAGACGAAATAGTTGAATACTGCAATTAACAAGCTTGATCCAACAACTGGAAAATACATTTTTTTTTTCTAAGCATACAAGAAACATTTACAAAACATGTATTTGATAAGCCTTAAAGCAAATCTCATATATGTTCAAAGAATTAGTATCAGATAGAACATACCATCTGATTATAATGCAATTATGTTAGAAATTAACAACACAACAAAATTTAATAAATAAAACCTCAACATTTGGAAACAAAAACAACCCATGAGTCAAAAAAGAAATAATGCTGGAAACTAGAAAATATTTAGAACTTGATGACGACCATCTACTTACGAAAACTTGTGGGATATGCCTAAAGCAAGAGGTGTAGACCCGGAGTGTTTTACTCATGAATTCAGTCAATGAACAGATAATTCCAGCTTCACACAAAACCCTGGAGAATAGAGGAAACTCCGCAACTCATTTCATGAGGCCAGTATATCCCTACAAATACCAGAATCTGACAAGGACTATATAAGAAAGAAAAATTACAAGCTAACCTCACTCATGAACATGGATGCAAAAATCCTAAACAAAACAACAGCAAGCCAAATCTAGGAATATATAATAAAAGATAATATAACCAACTTGTGTTGGTCAACACTGGAAAATATATTCATTTCAATCATCTCAATTAAGGCAAAAAATGCCTTTGATCAAATATCCATAACCACTCAATTAAAACTTTTATCAAAGTAGGAAGAGAAGGTAAAGTCTTTAACCTAATAAGTAGAACTTCAAGTTGTGAGGGACTTCCAGAAAGGCTCCTTAAAGGGAGATGAGTCCCTTTTGCCTGCCTACTTCTCTGCTGCCTGGAATGGAGACTTGCTGGCTGGTGCTCAGCACCTATCCTGGCCTATGAGGTGATCTTAAGGAAGGAGCCAGATACTGAGAATCAAAGAAGAGAAAGACAGAACCTGGGTCCCTGATGTCTCGGAGACACTACCACACAGCTGCATGCTGAGTTGCATGCCTCTGGACTTCTTTAACATGTGAAACTAAGACTTTGTGTATTTAAGATACTTTTACTTATGCAGTCAAATGCCATCTTAACTGAAACACTATTTCTATTCAAATGGTACTGTAAGCTCTAAACTGGGCAAAGGCAAAAGAACAATAATAATAATAATAACAAAATATGTAAGAATGGTTAAGAAACAAATCTATAATTATTCACATGACTAGAAAACCTAAAAGAATCTGACAGAAAATGACTAGAAAGAAGTTTAACAGGATGGCCAGAAAAAAGGTCAAATGCACTTCTGTGTACCAGAAACAATTAGTTAAAAATCTTTAACTTCGGGGCGCCTGGGTGGCACAGCGGTTAAGAGTCTGCCTTCGGCTCAGGGCGTGATCCCGGCGTTATGGGATCCAGCCCTACATCAGGCTCCTCCGCTATGAGCCTGCTTCTTCCTCTCCCCTGCTTGTGTTCCCTCTCTCGCTGGCTGTCTCTATCTCTGTCAAATAAATAAAAATCTTTAAAAAAAAAATCTTTAACTTAAAAAAGATACCGTTTATACTAGCAACAACAAGATAGCTAGGAATAAATCTAATTTAAAAGTCAAAACTTTTGTATAGAAAATTATGAAACTTTTTGGAAGGATATTAATAAGACCAAAATAGGTCAAAAAGAGTAAGAGTAGTTAAGATGTTACTGCTGAAATCAACCCAAAAACTCAATGCAATTGTGATCAAATCTCGACAAGGTTTTTCAGGGAACTCATTGAGCTAAATTTATAGACAATCACAAAGAGGCAAGAATAACGAAGTCACTCCTGAAGAACACAGCAAGAGAAAACCTTGTGCCTCAGACATCAAAAATTATCATAAGGCCACAGTACTGAAGAGAGTGGTCCTGGTGCAGGGACAGACAAATAGACCAATGGAACAGACCTGGAGCCCAGGAACAGACTCACACATATACGAAAACCTAGGTGATGCCAAAGGTTAGTTGCGAATGATGATGTAGTCAATAAATGATGCTGGGGCAACTAAAATGAAAACAAAAGAAACTGGATACCTACCTAACAACATGCATATAAACTCAATTCTAAATGATGGAGTATTTTTAAATATGAAAGGCAAAACTATTATTTTAAATATATAATGTCTTTAAGAGCTTGTTTTAAGAAAAAATTCTTATAGATTTTTTAATTGACCTTTTCAACTATATCACACAAAAGGGAAAAACATTTTAATCATATTAAACTAGCTCCTTCCAATGAAAGAAAGGAAAAAAGACAGAAAAAAAAAACTCAACAAAAAAATGGTAAACACACCTGGCCAATAAATATTTGAGAAGTTGTTCAATCTTTCAGTAATCAGGGAAAGCAAATTAAGACCACAACATGAAACCATTTTACATCCATCAGATTGGGGTAAAAAAAACTTTAATAAGAGTTGCCAAAAATTGGGGCGCCTGGGTGGCGCAGTCGTTAAGCGTCTGCCTTCGGCTCAGGGCGTGATCCCAGCATTCTGGGATCAAGCCCCACATCAGACTCCTCTGCTGGAAGCCTGCTTCTTCCTCTCCCACTCCCCCTGCTTGTGTTCCCTCTCTCGCTGGCTGTCTCTCTCTCTGTCAAATAAATAAATAAAATCTTTTAAAAAAAAAAAAAAAGAGTTGCCAAAAATGTGGATCAACTTAAATTCTCCTATACCTCTGATAAAATAACCAATTTGTACAACTACTTCAAGACAGTACTGTTGACCTTCGAACAATATGGGGGTTGGGGTGTGCACCTGCCCAGCCCCCATGATCGAAAATCCGAATATAATTCTTCACTCCCCCCAAAACTTTACTACTAATAATTCACTATTAACGGAAAGCCTTACCAGAAGCCATAAACAATTGATTAACTTGTATTTTGTATGTTATACATATTAAATGCTGTATTCTTACAATACATAAGCCAGAAAAAAGAAAATATTAAGAAAGTCATGAGAAAATACATCTACAGTGCTGTACTATATTTAATGAAAAAATCTACATAGAAGTGGACCCATGCAGTTCAAACCTGTGTTGTTCAAAGGTCAACTGTATTTGGTTTTACTAGTCAAGCAGAAGATGCACACCCTATATTCCAGTAATTCTATGATATATCTTTGCACAAGTGAGCTAACTAACAGGTACAGGAACATTCACAGCAGCCCTACACATAGAAAAGATCTGTAAACAATCAAAATGTCAGTCAATAACACAGCAAATAGCTGAGTGAAAAGAATGAACTCCACCCACGTATGGCAACATGGATTAATCTCAAAAACAAGCAAAAGAAACAAGTCAGGGAATACATATGGTATGATTCCGTTTACATAAAGGTCAAAACCGGGCAAAATTAAACATACCATGGGCGAATAACTATATGTGTGATAAAACCATATAGAAAAGCTTAGGATGCTTAACAAAAATTTCAAGATAGTGTTTATTTGTGGCTCCTCCAGAGAGGAGGATTAAACTGAGGAAGTGCAAACTACTAACGGGCTAACTTGCATTTCTTAAACTGAATGTAAGGCCCAGGTGAGTTCATTTAATGTCTCTGGAAATGATACATATTAGCTATACATACTCTTCTCTGTTGATTAAGTATTATATAATACATTTTAAATGAATCAAAATATATCCAAAAAGCTGTTTTAAATTATCTTGTTCATCTTTAAGTTTTTTTTAAAGGCCACTGGTATGTAGAAGTGGTCTTTTAAGTATAATAAAATAATGACATTAGCATCTAATACGGTAAGGGCTGCTGTTAAAGGTAGTCATGCACCCTACCCTTTATAATGCACATCAACTTGTTTTCCAAAGCAACCCTGAAGTGCAAAAGACGTCAAGGCTTTGCACAAAAATATAGACTTTATTGACTTGCACCGGTACAACCATTCTTGTATACAGCAAACGACATGCACCCTGCATCTGCTAACGAAATCCTTTAAATTTGTTTTCGTGACACCGAAATTAAAAAACAAATATATTCAGCTAAATAAGCAGTGAGGGAAGCTATCATTTAATTATGGTACATCAGATTCCTATCTTAAATTGCAGCCTGAAGTCTCATAAAGAATCTTCTTTGCTTAAGGCAACCTCGAGATAAAATTGGAAGATTCCGGCTAGTACCCGAATTTGAATAGTGACAACTCCGGGGCTTTAGGCAAATTCACGGATTCAGTTTCCAAATAAAAAGTCGTTTTTCCAATTTCTGCAGCAGTTGCCAGGTATTTTTATGAGCGCTCGTTCTATAATATCCCTGGCAAGGCAGTACCAATCCCAGCAGATAAAGTCCCCAAATGAACAACCACATGAGCCAGCGACTGATTCAAGAATCCACACCGCCCGCTCCCCCCCCCCATCTCCTTGAAACAGGTGATCTTCCATGCCTCCATTGCCCTGGGGTGTGGGGAGCAATGGGGGAACGTTACTGGAAGTTAAGACGAGTCCATGAATCACATGGGCAAAACTGCTGGGATCTTACAAAACATTCATGTCATCTAACCCCTTTGTTTTTTGATAGGGAAAGTATGTCTCAGGGAGAAGCGCATCTCCTCAGGATCTAACAACTATTTAAATTCGTCTCCTCACCTAGCTCAGTGATCCTTCCCCCCACACATTTCCAGAAGCTTCAATTCCTTGCTAACAAGGTGGTGAGAAAACTCTCACATCTCTTGTGGCCAGGTTGTGAGGGCTAGAAATGGTCGCAGAGATAATCGGATCAACCCTTCCTCTAACAGGTGGGAAACAGAACGTAAGTGACGCAACTTGAGCGGTTAAATCACCGGACCCTCTGCCACCGAGCAGCGGGAGCCTGACAGAGGCAATGAAAGATCATTGGCGACCCCACTTCCCGTCTCCAGGAGGGCGGGTGTCAAAAACACCGGATCCCTCGACTGCAGCACGCATCCCTCGCTTCCCACGCAGAACCGGGAAGCGGGGAGGTGGACAACCTCGAACAGCCGGTGCGCAGCACCGAAAATGCCGCGGCGGGGCAAGAACCGAGTCCCGCCTCTTTCTTCCGCATCCGTCGACGCGGAGAAATGGAAACAGTAAGGTTGCGGCGCCTCCCGCGGGAAGAGGTACCTGAGGCTCGCGCCGCAGTCCCTCGACGCTACCGCACAGGAGCACAACACCCTGCTTCCGGGATCAAACCCGGCGGGGAGGCCGGAGATCGCGGGAGGCAACCGCGGGCCCGCCCCATGCAAGCCCCTCCTCCACTGCCCACTCTGCGGAGGACCCCGGCAACTTCCGGGACGCCGCACGTCACTAAGCAGCCGATCCCCGCTTCCGGAAGCAGCCCTCCCTGCTCTGTTCGTTTCTGGGACTGCGCGATTGCGATAGAGATTTCCGCGCATTTGATTGGTGGAGTGAGAGAGCTGCTCTCCGCTGATTGGTGCCGGCATCTTCGGCCCCGTAGACGCCGCGAGCCGCACAATTTCAGTCGTCTGTTTCCTGCGGGCCGCAGGTCTCTCACGGCTACCATGGTGGATGTCATGGAGTTGCCCAGGTCGCGCGTCAACGCCAGCATGCTAGCTCAGTTCATCGACCGGCCGGTCTGCTTCGTAGGGAGGCTGGAAAAGGTGCGCGTCGTCGCTGCCCTGGGCTCCCTGCTTTGTAGCCCAGGGGGAGGAGGAGGGAGCAACCCGTGACCGCCAGGGCGGCAGCCTCAGGGTGGTAAGGGAGGGTAAAGGAAGACAGGCCTTAGAGCATCACAGCGCTCCCAGTTTCGTTTTACACAAGAGGACGTTCTGCACACTTTTTAGCCATTGCAGCCCCATTTTGGCGCCACTTTTATGGCGCGGAATCGTGACGTTTTCGAATGCGCTCCGTTCTGAATTCTGGCGTCAACCACTGTGGTTCCTTTTTGTATTTACAAAAAGAAAATTATAGAGCTGACTCACACATCTACCTCCTGATTTTTTAGTTTGGCCAGACTTGACAACTACTCTGTTTTTCTAGTTTCTTTCTCATGCAATTTTGTCTCTTCTCAAACTTCGTTTTCTCGTTAGAGTCATGTCGCCATAAACATTCTTCGATGGTCCCTTCCAGATCTCATAGCAGTCTGTGTTCTCATGCCAGTGCAGTATCTTCACCCTACTGATGAGAAGCAGGCCCAAAGTTTCGGAGTCAGTGAACCGGGAAAGCCGAGGGGAAAAAAAAAACAAAAACAAAAAAACTATTATAAAGCCTTAGTAGTTCATTTCAGCCACACATCCTCTTGGTTAAATAGGTGTTACTTGACTTCAGGGTAGGGAAACTGGGTAGGAGTGGTGTATGGTTAAGTGCTCAAGGCCACAGCAAGTAGCAAAGTTGACCTTCAAACCAGACCTGAATGCTGTCTTTACAGCTAACAGTAGAACCCAAATTTTCTGACAACCAGTTCTCTACTTCATCATGCTTAACTTTTTTTTAAGTGTTCTCTACCCCCAAGGTAGGGCTTAAATTCACAACCCTGAGATCAAGAGTGGCATGCTCCAGGACTGAGCCAACCAGGTGTCCCCCTCAAGCTTAATTTTTAAAACATACCCTCTGGTGGAATACATACTATTTAAATCATGAGTGCTAGTAGATCTCATTTTTAGACAGTATGGACTCCCTTTAATTTGTTATTAGGGCAGGGTTGCCAGATTTAACAAATAAAAATACAGGACATGTTTGTACTAAGAAGTACTGTTTATCTGAAATTCAAATTTTGACACCTAGATATGGTAACACAAGATTATAGTTTGAACCAAATTGTTCAAAAACAATTGCTTTGTGTGCATTAACTAAATTTGTTGGGGTCAGTCTGCTCATCTTCAGTAAAATTTGTAATATTTTTATTGTAATGAGATTTTAAAGTTTATGTGGTTTTTTTTAAATCTTGTGTTTCTTTTTTAGATTCATCCCACTGGAAAAATGTTTATTCTTTCAGATGGAGAAGGAAAAAATGGAACCATTGAGTTGATGGAGCCCGTATGTTTAAGTATTAATTCTATGTCTCTTGCTGATGTTTCTGATTCTTGGAGTGGTTGTATAAAGACCAGATTATAAAACTTCCCTGCTCTAACATTAAACTTTTGTCCTCTTCTTACATTATATATCCCTTTACATTTCTAACCAATGATTCTTTGGGCTCCATGATTTTTTAATAATCCCTTAACTGGGTAACAATTCCTATTCCTATGAAAGACCATAAAACAACATAAAAAAATCTTTTGTGTAAGTCATTTTTTCTTAAGAGTTTTACATTTTTAAAATTCTATTTTCTGTTTTTGTTTACATGTACTTTTAGTTATCACTTGTTTTTACATTTTGCATTTATTGTACTCAAAAAATTTTTCTTGGTTTTTTATGAAGACAAATATCCATGTGTTGTTTGGTTAATATATACAGAATATAGTGCATAAGATACAGAAAATAGAAGGTTCCTTTCAGTCGGTCCTTTTAAACAAATTACTCCTTGTAGAAATGCTGGACGAATCTTTAAGTGTTTGTTGTTTTCAGCTTAAACATTTAACTGGTGTTTGGACCTGAAGCTACTGCTAAAGGTAATAGAACTTGACATGCTGACATTAAGTACTCAAACATTTTTAACAACTTACAATTCAGTTTTTAAATTGGTAAATTTTAAGATGATTTTGTTACATGAAATGAAAGATTAGTAAACTGTAACAGTTTTCCAAGTTATCAACTAGAAATATGACAACACCAAGGTGACAATTTGTTCTTTGTGTTAGCTTGATGAAGAAATCTCTGGAATCGTGGAAGTAGTTGGAAGAGTAACGGCCAAGGCAACCATTATGTGTGCATCATATGTCCAGTTTAAAGAAGATAACCATCCTTTTGGTAAATAAAGCATTCTGGTATTAAATAGTTTCATGTAATTAGGAGGAAAACAATTTTATTCTTTTTAACTTGAGATGTCTTGGTCTTGAGTCTCAGTCCTACCATCTTTTAATTTCTGTAGAATTTTCTGATCCCAAAGGAAAATGGGAGAACATTTTGGCCGCTTTTAAGTAATGCTTGTGTATGTAGGAAACTCAGTAAAGATTAATATTTGTGGGAAGAGAAACTTAAAACATATGGCAAACAAAAATAATGTTAATAGTTTGTTTTAACATATGCATCGAAAGCATCAAATAATGCATAACGCCTAAAACCAGGCAAGAACTGTCTCTACAATGGATATCAAAATGAACAGTTGTCTATACCCCATGTCTTTTATTTTTTAGAGCCACAGGTAAATAGCTGTGATAATCCCTGTTTTAGAAGACAGATTATGAAAATAAGTTGATCTCTAAGAGGGAAAGAAAAGAGAAAGAGGTAGAAATCTTTTAGATAATAAATAATGTTACATCTTTCCATTGTAGATTAAATGTTTGCTAAAAATTTTTTTCAGATCTTGGACTTTACAATGAAGCTGTGAAAATTACCCATGAGTTCCCTCAATTTTTTCCTTTGGGGGTTGTGCAATATGATTGATCTTGATGAAGATATTGAAGACTGTCATAGGGAGCCCCTGATATTTGAGGGGGAGATTTCTGTGATTTTTAATATTTAATTTGTTCTCCTTTTAATTTCATTTATCTAACCTTATTAGATATTGCAATATCCCAGTTTGATGGAAGCTGTCTGTATATTGAAAGTTAAGTCCTCATGAAGAATCACTTCTGTAGTATATGGTCAGATCAGATGCAAGAATAAAGCAGTTGCCTTGAGTTTAGTTTTCTGTTTTATTAATAAAAGTTGAAATGGGACATACTGTTGATCATTTCATTCTTACTCTTCTGGTCATGTGTTCAAACACTAACTTGGAATTTTCATAGCTGTAAGGTCAGAACTTAGACCTACCAAATGAAATCCTGGGCCACCTACATTATGTTAATTATTTCCTTGACTCTCTGAAAAATGACTTTAATTTATTAAAAGAGCAAACAGAATCCTATATCTTTTATAATTTGTGAGTACCTATATTAGAATTCTCCAGAGAATCAGAACTGAAAGAACCATATATACCAGAACTATATATATGAGATTTTGTTACAGGAATTGGCTTATGTGGTTATGGAAGCCAAGGAGTCCCCAGGATCACTCACCTGTAAGCTGGAGAACCAGGAAAATCAGTGGGGTAATACAGTTAGAGTACTAAGGTCTGAGAATCAGGGGAGCTGATGTAACTTGCAGTCCGAGGTTGAAGACCTGAAAACTGGGAGGCCACTGGTGTAAATCCCAGAGTCTGAAAGCCCAAGAACCAGGAGCTCCATTGTCTGAGGACTGGAGGAGATGGACATCCCAGATCTGGAAGAGAGCAAATTCGCTCTTCCTCTACCTTTTTGTTCTGTTTGGGCTTTCAACATACTGGATGATACCCACCTATGTGGTAAGGGCCTACTGATTCAGACACTAAGCTCTTCCGGAAATTCCTTCACAGACACACCCAGAAATAATGTTTTACTGGCTATCTGGGCTTCCCTTAGCTCAGTCAAGTTGACATATAAAATTAACCATCACAGTACCTCCTTCTCAGGATTTTGAAACCACATTTACTAATGCTAAATAAGGGATATCTGATCATTAAAACAGTTGACGAAATCATTTGATTTTTTTTTTCTTCCTTTCAACTGTCAGTATGAAATTCCTGTTTACCTGTACTTCATACCACTAGGTAATGTTGGGGATAGGCAGGTAGGGATGTGGCAAGTGTAGGATAGAGGCTAAAGCCCAATAACTGGTGACTTAGTGGCCAGTCAAGTTTTATGGCTTGACTCATTCTCTTCAGTTAGGAAATAAACTAATTCTAAATCCATTTAGATGGTAAATTATACCAAAAATATTTATTTTATGGACACCTGGCTGGTTCAGTTGATAAGAGCATGCGATTCTTGATCTTGCAATTGTAAGTGCAAGCCCCATGTGGGGTGTGCAAAATTTGAAACTGATAATACTTTAAACTTTTATCCCAAAATGTTCTGCATATTACTTAAGGAATATTGCCATAGGCACTTGCGGTAAAACATGGGAAGTAAAGAATGTTCTAGTTGAAGTTTAGGTTTAGGAGGAACATCAGCCAGTCTCAATAACAGCGTTGTCTTGAATGCCAGAGAAAGAGTACGTCCTCAGTTGTGTTAACCCCCGACAACTCTGTGCTATTAAAGGCGTTAAAGGCGTCCTGCTTAAAACCTTCCCTTGAACTACTATGTTTAGTAAATTGGACTTGATAAATCAGTAGCATATCTTGCTTTCCACCAAGTGAATCCTTTCTACTAATTATTTATGGTGCTACATCTCGTCCCAACCTCACTTCTGAGCTGCTCAGCATCTGCACCTGGATATCCCACCAGCACTTTAGCTTCCAGTGTAGTTTGAATGTGTGCAGCCCCCCATGTGCTCCCTGATTTGGTAATAATTTTATCAGGATATATTTCACATATATGACTTGCCTATTTCAACTGTACAATTCAGTGGCTTTTAGGTATATTCAGAGTTGTATACCATCACTATAATCAATTTTAGAACATACTCATCACCCCAAAAAGAAACCCTCTATCTCTTACCTATCATGTCCCAATCCTCCACCGCCATAATCACCCCCTAACCACAAGAAACAATGATTCATCTTCTGTCTATAGATCTGCCTATTCTGGACATTTCAAAGAAATGGAATTATATGTGATTGTTTGTGACTGACTTCTTTCACTTAGCATGTTTTCAAGGTTCATCTATTTGTAGCATATATTGGTGCTTCATCAACTTTTTTATGGCCCAATATTCCACTGTATGGATATATCACTTTTTATCCAATCATCATTTGGAAGTTTGGGTGGTTTCCACCATTTGGATATAGTGAATAATGCTATTATGAGCATTCATGTGTAAATTTTTGTGTGTACATACTTTTAATTTCTCTTGGATATATAACTATAAGTGGAACTGCTGCACCAAATGGTAAATATGCTTAAGTTTTTGAGGAATTGCCAGACATTTCCTAAGTGGCTGTACCATTTTTCATTCCTAGCAGTGTGTTTAAGGATTCCAATCTCTCCACATCCTCACCAACACTTATAATCTGACTTTTTGATTATGCCATCCCACTGGCTGTGAAGTGGCATCTCATTGTGGTTCTGATTTGGTCTTTTTCCTTTAAAGCTACCATAAGCCACCCCGTTGCCCAGAAAAGCTTGAGTATCTCCAGTCCTTTTCACCGCCACTGCCCCTGCAAGTTCAGACAGTTGTCATCTCTCACTTGAACTATTACAACAGCCCTAACTGTAAATGGCCTTCCAGGTTCCAGGCTCTCTGGGTTTCCCAGGCAATACAGCTGCATTTAACATCAGTTCTAACCATCATACTATAAAGTTCACAGGAGAGAGAAGTTTGGAAAGGGGAAAACGTCCTTGGAAGCTTATAGTGGGGGAAACCTGTTCAATGCTACCTTAATGAAGTGATCAAGGTTGACATCAGCAGTGATGACAAGCAGAGATCATGTGCCCTCTAATGTGATAAGAAAGGTACTTCGCCACTCTGGTATTTTTTCAAAAACCCTTAACACCAGCTAATCATGAGAAAATATCAGACCCAAGTTGAAGGATATTCTACAAACTGTCTGATCACCCCTCAAAGCTGTCAGGGTCATGAAAAACAAGAAAAGAGAAAAGAGAAACTCACAGAGCAGAGAAGACTGGCTCCTGGAACAGAAAAAGACAAAGGAAAAACTGGTGAAATCTGAATAAAGGCTGGTGTTAACAGTAATATACCAGGGTTGGTTTCTCAGTTTTGACAAATGTACCATGATAATGTAAGAGAGCTTAAAGGGAGACAAACGCTGGGGGAGGGGTTACACAAGAACTCTACTATCTCACAAGTTTTCTGTAAATCTAAAATTTCTCCACAATAAAAAGTGCATGAAAAAAAAAATGAATCTCCTCAGGTTCTCCACTGACTACTTGAGGTTCATGTTTGCAGTTAGTAGTTGCCCTTCCCAATCTGACCACACCTTACCTCAGACCAAATCCTACTCTCCCCTTGAAACTACCAACCATTTAGTACTGATCTGTTACTGGAACACACTAGACCCTCTAAGATCTGGGTGCCATTGAACTTGCTCTTTGCTCTGACTGGAATGTCCAGAAAGAAAAACATTCTCTTAGCTTCCCTAACAGGCAAGCAGAATTAGTTACTTTATGTTATATTCCTTTCTTTATACCTCTTATCACATTTAACTTGCTCATACCTTTTTAATTTTCAGATAAATATATTTATTTATATATTATAAATATATAACAATACATTTAATTAATATATACTTATATAGTATAAATACATATTTTATATGTATACATGCACCCACACATAGTAGTCCCCCACTCTTATCCATGGGGACTATGTTCCAAGACCTCCAGTGGAGATGCCTCAGATAGTACCAAACCCTAACTATACTGTTTTTTCCTATACATACACACACACACATACCTATGATAAAGTTTAATTTATAAAGTAGGCTCGGTAAGAGTTTAACAATAATAACCAATAAATTAGAACAATTATAACAATATACTGTAATAAATGTGATAAATTACATGAATGTGGTCTCTCTCAGAATATCTTATTGTACTGTACTCACCCTTCTTGTGATGATGTGAGATGATAAAATGCCTATGTGGTGAGACGAAATGAGGTGAATAACATAGGCATTGTGATATAGCCTTGAGCTACTATTGATCTGAGGATGTATCAAAAGGAGAATCATCTGCTTCTGGACCACAGGTGACTGAAAGTATAGAAAATGAAGTGGATAAGGGGGGACTACTGCATATATATTTAAACACTAAATCAGAAAGTAAAGTTCCAGTGTCTCTCCAAAGACACCGCTATGGACTGGTAGATAACTTTTCAGAACTTTGACTACATAAATGTCTATAGGACCTCAATAAACTGTTCTGCAACATGCATTTCTCCTTTAATATGTCTTGGCAATTGACATATAGAACTAGCTCATCCTTTATAATAGTTGCAAAATATCCATTGTGCCAAGTTTTTATTTAACCAGTCCTCTAGTTAGTCCTTCCCACTAAGAAGAGGTGTTTATAGTGAAAAACCTGTAGCTTAAAAAAACCTGTCTTACTGGTATCTCTCAATGTCAAACATAGTGTATGAATAAATTAGTCCATCTAGCCTGGTTTGAGAAGCAACGAGGCCAAGGAGAGTGCTAAAGAAGACCTAAATCATGATAGGTGAGGTGACAAAGGACAGGAGGCAAGAAGTTCAGAATATATTATAATGGATTCCACAGGACTTGGTGACAACGCTAGGAACTGAACAGAATAAGAGGTAAGGATAAGGTCAGTTGGCAAGGAGGCGAAAAGTTCACTTCAATACAAATTTAAGTAGTTGATAGGCCCTTTTAGTGAAGATGTCCAGAAGGTATTTGGAAATGTAGGATCAGACAGAGATTTAAGAGACAACCTACCTAAAATACTTAGAGTTTAAGAGATCTTCCCATCCCTTTTCTGTGATTTCAAAATCTAAAACGGTTTGAAACCCAACAGCTTTTCCCTAAATTTGGGGTAAAACTCATTTGGCAACAAAACCAGTAAGAATTGTAGTGGGCTCCTTGTAGTCTATCCCATTACTGTAAATACTCATAAATTTCACTGCAGAAATATTAATATGTTTGATTAGAGGGTGCTGCCCTCCAGGGAGGGGATTACATAACATCATATGGCAGATGCATCATATGACTTTTTCTAAAATCTAAAAATTCTGTACTCTGAAGCACAGCTGGCCCCAAGAGTTCCAGGTAAGGGATTGTTCCTAAATCAAAGGACAGCATACAAAGTGAGAAAACCGCGTAACTAATGACACAAGGAAACTGTGCACTTACAGAACAGCAACGGGATAATGACTGAGTCAGGAGAAGGACCCCAACAATGCCTGACGCTTAGTAAGCACTCAATAAATATTTACTTACTGAAAGAGTATCATGAAGGCAAGGTAGAAGAGTTTCAAAGAGTAGTCAAGAATGTTCAAAGCTCAAGGAACAAGTGAAGAATTAAGGATAAAATACTGAGGGCCCCCTGGGTGGCTCAGTTGGTTGAACACCCCACTCTTGGTTTCTGCTCTGGTCCTGATCTCTGGGTCGTGGGGTCGGGCCCCACCCTCCACCCTCAGCACTCAGCGTGGAGTCTGCTTCCCCTCTCCCAGTACCCCTCCCCCAGCTCCCATGTGAGCTCTCTCTCTCTCTCTCTCAAATAAATCTTTTTTTTTTTTAAAGGATAAAACACTGACATTACAAACATATATCACACTTATTTCTAAAAAGATTTAGGCTACAAAAATAAAAAGGAAAACATCTAAAAAGGACATAACAACTACAAACACATTACATAGGTGTTAAATTTAGCTCCAGGTGTCCAGGCAACCTAGGAAAAGTTAGGAACAATAGGCCATACAATGTTCATAGCCTTAAATTCTTTAAAATCAAACTCTTCCCTAATATTAAATTCTAAAAGGAATATCACACAGGATCTAATGTGAAGGATGACAAACTACAAAATGGTTGTCTTCAGTAGTGATTTTACAGATATTCTCCAATTGATCTTTTTTTCCTCATCTGACAAAGACAAAATTAAAACAACTCTAAATCATCTCTTCACAGGGTGAGTTAAATGACTTGAGTGATAAACTAGTATAATTACTAAATTCACATAATTCTGAAGTTTTCTTTTAAGGTATTCATTTAATATGTATTAATACTCAATAAACATTTTGTGTCAAGTCGTGGGCTAGAGATACATATAAATAATGTCCCTGCCCTCTGAAATTTCAATCTGTAGCAGTTTAGCATTATCTCCAAAGGTGTCTGGCTCAGAGCTGTTTAATACTTAACCAGTCTAAGGATTCAAAGAAATCCATGATTATGAACAACCAAATTCTTTAGGTTCTATTTGGTGAAGCTACCATTTGGTTTCCTCCCTTATATAATTCACATGGAATTTGATTCTGATCTGTTGCTGAAAGAAAATTCATAATCTGATACCACAGGTTATCCTTCTTAAAAAGAAGATGCTAAATCCAGAGTAATAATAAAGCATATGTTTTAAGTTACTTTTTAACTGTGATGTTGGTTTGAGGTAAGCCACTTATGTTATGACCCCATTTGACCTAGAGCATAGGATTTGAGATGGCTAATTAAGACCAGAGGTGTAGACTATGAACAGTTTATAGTGTAACACATTCATCTTGACTGCAAAGATTAAATTTGTCATTAGCATGCCAAGCACTATGTTCCGTAGCATTGCCTCATCTTTTTTTTTTTTTTTTTTTTTAAGATCTGGACTGAAATATGACTTTCACATGTGAAAAAAATTTTTTTTCAACATGATTATTTCTGTAGCTGGGGAGTTAAAGAACAACAAACTCTGTGGATTTCATATAATGGATTAAGATGCAAAGTTGCGAAAATTCGAGACAGTTCTCCAACATCGAGTGCCATAAGTTGAAAGAAAGGAAAATATATGAGCAGTAAGTGTAACAGTTTTGGCAAGACCACACATGACATTGTGACTGAATTACCCTTTGTTTTAAAGGGACTATTCATTTTTCACAGGAGTCTGAAATATTACCCAGGAAAATAAGCCAATTATTTTGGCTAAGAATCTCTCACCATAAAATGTTATGATAAAGTTTATTTAGTAATGATAGGTTTAAATTAATGGTTTCATTGAAAGATCTTGATATCTTGTTACTCTAAATCTTGAAAGATAATCACCAAGGAAAAATTCTTCTATTACTGATTTAAATGCTAGGTCCTTCGATATTTTTTTTAGCTTAGATATTTATTTAGGAACTAAATATTATTTAGATCTTAATATTTACTTTCATTAACTCAACTCCACTTAATACATAATGACCATTTAAAGCCAAATTTTATCAAATAAATTTAGCATAACCATAAGAAAATCAAAATCAGTGTCACATTTCACTTAAACATTTTAATATTTTTCTGCAGCTTTTGAGAAGCTCTGAGTATTGGGCAAACATTGGGCTTGATGAGGGAACACATCTTTAAGAGATAAGTTAGTTTTTCTTTAAAAGTGACCAGAGTCCCACTGAGTCAGTTATTTCTTTCATATGGCTCAGAAATGTTATGCCTTAGTTAGTCATGTATTTGACCTTTTATAAGAGGCAGTGGACCAGGGGCTGCCTCATTTTGGAATCTCCTCAGAAATGACTAAATGTTTTCCAGATGAACATACTGTGGACCAAAGGAGGAGCTAGGCATTAGAAATCATTGCTTCCAAACCAGGGGAATTTATAGACTTCTTTTTCTTTTGGAACCTGGTGACCTAAAGGAATTGACCCACTAAGCAATTTCCTTCACTCTCAGCAGTATGATTAAGTCACAAAAACAACTCAGGATGAGATACGATATTTATTTCTATCCCACTTGTTTCTAAAAAAAGAATTTAAGACAGCTGCAAAGGCTTCTATCCTTTCCCTGTTTTCTCATCATAAATTCATACAATGTGACTTTTGCAAATGTGAACTTGAGTTACCAGTGAAGGTAGAATGGGATAGTCAGACAATTGATTACTGTCATTTGTCACAGGAACATTAATCTGCTAAAACTGGCACTAATATCCTGCTTTAGCCCTTCTTAAGAAAAACTTAAAAATAACATTCTAAGATGAATAAAATATGTTTTATGTTGCTTTTCTTCCTTTAGCTTTTATCTTATAACTTAAAATTATTTGAGATACAAATTTAATAACATTTTAAGCAATACAGAGAATATACATTATCAGTACATATAACTCAAAACCTATACCTAAGAAAGCTTAAACAAAAATAATGTTTCATGTTTAATCTGATTCACAGTTGATTGTTTCAGCACTTAAAGGAAGAACAGCCCAAAAGGAAAAAGAAAAAAAAAAAGGCCAAAGAAACATTTGTAAATTTCATCTACAACTGGTAAAAGACACCAGTTACATATACATTGACGATTTCTTGATCAAAAGCCTGGAAAGGATTATAAGACACCATATGCACTAGGTATGACTCCCTAAACTGCCTGGAATACATGACATTTGGCTTCCGTAGTTTTAAAAATAGGATCTAGACAGAAGTCATCTGATAAATTATCTCACTGGAAATGAGGTTAGGAAACTGCAGGGATTTGGGGAAATAAAATAATAAAGACAGTCATTTGCAACATCAGAACAGTGAGGGATTTATCTAAAGTACATTTCAGAAATGAATGATTCGGATTGATGCATTTGAACTTTAAAAATTTTTATGAGTTAAAATCATGAAGTCAATGACATTTAGAAACAGTCATACTGCCTTCCCTGTTTTCAACAGATTCTAAATCTAGCTAAATGTGTCCTGTGATCACTATATCTGGTTACAAATAGCAATAATTGTTGCAAAGCAAATGACATGGTGGCACAGGAAAACAATCCCCTTCCAGCAGAGGGGAGAGTGGATTACCTCACTCATGTAGCCTGCAGGTTATATAATGAAGATTAGAGACTTTAAAATGAAAAAGAAATGTATGCTAAAATAGAAAAATGATTTCATGAAAAATAAAAAGACAGATTGCTTTGTTTAGGGGAAAACTTCAAAAGTGCTGATGAGAAACTTTAGATACACATATTTAAGTGTTTATGAGCTATGAAAACTTGTTACTAAGAAACGAATCTATTCATTTCCATAATATTCATAAGAATGCAAACATGCAAATAAGTTTTACTCATATACGGCTTGGATATGTTACAACATATTACAATATACATTGCACAACGATATCGTATAACAGTATAGAACTAATTATATTTATATATTATAAATGTAATAATGTTACCATTATAGACAATATGTTACAATCTTGAAATGGGTAATTTCTACTAGATTCAGTACAGATGAAAGTATTACTTTTAGTTTTCACCCATGCATTTTGGTAAGAAGTGGCCAAGGTACGAAATTTAAACTACTTCAGGATACACTTTCATATAAGTAACCTCTAGGAGGTTGCCACACACAAGGGTGATTACTGCAATAGCGATTCCAAGAAATAAGCCCGGGAACCATTTTATTCCATCTATGGCAGTTCATTCCTTTAACTATTTCTCAATCTTTTCAAGTCTTCCTTTGTTAACTATTAAAATTTCATGGCTGAACCTTCTCAGTCAGGATTCTGAAATGCCCTCCCTCCCAGAACCCCACAACCCCACCAAGAATTACCAATAATGAGAGGCCCTTGAGTGTGCTGTCAGACTTTATTAGAATTTGTCTACTTCTCTATTTCTAAATCCACAAAGGTAGGAATAGGGTGGGGGAAACTCAAAGATAGCGGATGAGGGTGAAATAACCATCTGAACCATGTGAATAAATTCCTTAATCAAATATTAAATAGAGTCTTCACATAGAGATTTGTTCCTGAATAGTTAGTCCTCAGGTAAACAGGAGGTAAAATTTCCAATAGGTTGCATTCTAAACAAATCAGCCAAGTTCTGTCACTTTGGCCTGTCAGTATATAAAGTATCCTCAAAACAGGGAATAAGACTTTCTGCTATCCCCAAACACATGATTTCACCTACACTAGAAACCACTGAGACAGAAGATGAATACTAAGAACCCACACTAGGCGGCAACAAGATGATTACACTATGTTAAGCAACATTATGACAAAACTCATCTCTGAATAAGACAATCAGAGATTTCTGGCAGTACTGTTAGTAAGTCCTCTTCACCCTAATGGCAAGCAAACACTCAAACCTGGAAAAACACTCTGCATATATTGTTTCTTATTTTGAACTAAGTAAATTACACAAAATATATTACATGCTACAAAGTTCTTTGCAGTAATGCCAGCAAATACCATTTTGGAAGGTTTCTTATGAGCTATGTTTGCCCTTTATTTTATTTAATATATAAGCCCCCTATCCCCTCTCTCAGAAAATCAAAGCTGGGAGGTATTTCCCAATTTGGCTAATGTTGCATAGCTACTGGATGATGGTCAAAATCACCACCTCTATTTGACCTCAAAATATGATCTCTACCATTACATAATGCATCCCTTGACAAAGGTTGAAACAACTGTTTTAACGTGATCAATGCTGGAAGCGTCGCAATTGAAAGAAGGTAAAAGGAAAGAGGTTATTTTCCTCTTTTGGGTGAGGGGGCATAAGGGGTTGATCCATGTGGAAGAAAAACATCAAAATCCTGAAAATGGAGAAATGCATCAAAGGTAATTTTGAAGTTTTAGAAGAAAGGATGAATAAGGAGAGAATCGTATCCAATTCAGGGCTTTCCAGTATTTCTTTCTCAAAGTAAACATAACTAAGTTTAAGCATGGAAATGAACTGGCAGTGCACTGTAAATAAATACTGGATAGTCAAACAAACTCTATGCTTAACCTCACTCAAACTGGATATACATAAATTAACATATTTTTAAGATTTCCACCTTCCAGATGGTCATAATTAGAAATTTTATAATGCCCGCAATTGAAGATGTTAGGGAAAATATGCATTTTCTATACCAATGATTTCTAGGAAAATAGTTTATGAGGGCTATTTGGCAATAACTATCAAAATGTAAAATACATACAGCTTTTGGCTCAACAATTCCCCTTCTATACTTTATCTGACAGATAGGCTTACTCAGAAATACCCAAAGATATACTGGCAAGGATGCTCACTGTGACATTATAAAAACAACAAATGGAAATACCCTAATCTTCCATCAAAGGGAGGATGTATGCATTTAATCCCATACCACTCAGCTAAAGAAGAAAGAAGTAGGTGTATATGGGCTAATGAAAGTTTGCAAGATATATTTTTAGGTTAAAAAAAAGCAATTTGAGAGAGAATTTATGTAGATTTTATCCATGTGAAGACAGAGAGGCAGACTGACACACAGAGAAGCAGTCTATGTAAATCGCATTTCTAGGTGTATATACGAACTTTAAAGCAGTTTCCCCTGGGAAGTAAAAGTTGGAATTTTGGAAGATAATGGGGATAATGAAGCAAAGGGCTGAGATAAATACTTCTACATTACACTTGTTCTAACTTTTGATTTTTTTTTTTTACCATTAGCCTGCATTATTTTTATAACAATTAGCTTTAAAAAAAATCACTGAAGATTCATATAATATACATTGTACTAACAAGGAAGAATTCACCTGGTCCATTTCAACTGTCTATGAAACAGGAAAACACTAGACTTCACTCAAGAGATCTGAGATCTAGTTCCAGGTTTACTACAGTTCGAGCACCTCCCTGAATGACCCTGTAGTTTTCTTCCAGTCTACCATTCATTCTAATTTAAGAGTAATATTTTTTTTAATACACTCCACGTCCAGCATGGAGCTTGATGGGGGGCTTGAACTCATTACCCTGAGATCAAGACCTGAACTGAGACCAAGACCTGAGCTGAGATCAAGAGTTGGACACTTAACTGACTGAAGCACCCAGGTGTTCTTTAATTGTTTTTTGGTTTTTTTTTTTTTTAAGATTTATGATTTTAAATAGTTTATGAGTAACTTTCCAAATCAGTGGCAAAGTGAAAAATGGCTAACAGATGAATGTTGACCAGTTGGTAGCTGATGCCTGGAATTACTAGACTGAAAAGTGTTTGGAGGGAAAGCAGGTGATCGATAAGCAATTTGTGTCAAGGGTCTTAAAGAAGGGTGGGGCCCTTCACTCACACCAGATCAGGCACAACTTGGCGTGACCAGTTCACCTCACTGTCACCTAAGAGAGTTATTTGTCAATGAAGAATTTCAACATATTAAAGGAAGTTTGTTAACAGTCCACTTGTGGAACTCGTTTCCATGTGTTTTTTTTTCATATCACTGCAGTGCTTCCTCTTACTTTAACTATACTCTGCCCACTTTCCAAAATACAGTTCGCAGCCCATCTATGTGCTGTCTATGAGAGACTCACTTCAGATTTAAAGACATGTGTAGACTGAAAATGAAGGGATAGGAAAACATTTACCATGCAGATGGAAGTGAAAAGCAAGCTGGGGTAGGAATTCATACTGGGCAAAATAGACTTTAAAACAAAGACTGTAATAAGAGACAAAGAAGGACACTACAGAAAGGTAAGTAGAGCAATCCAACAAAAGGATATAACAATTGTAAATATTTATGCATGCAACATGAGAGCACCCAAACACATAAAGCAACTATCAACAGACATAAAGGAAGAAATTAATAGTAATACAGTAATAGTAGGGGACTTTAATGCCTCACTTACATCAATAGACCATCCAGACAGAAAATCAACAAGGAAACAAGGGCTTTGAATGACACATTAGGACCAGATGGACCTAACAGCTAAATTCAGAGCACTGATGAAAGACACTGAAGATGATACAAACAAATGGAAAGATATTCCATTCTCATGGACTGGAATAACCAATATTGTTAAAACTGGTTTTAACAAAAATGGTAGTCCATACTACCCAAAGTAATCCACAGATTTAAGGTAAGGGATCAAAATATACCTATCAAAACCAAAAACATTTTTCACAGAATTAGAACAAATAATACTAAAATGTGTATGAAACCACAGAGACCCCAAATAGCCAAAGCATTCTTGAAAAAGAACAACAAAGCTGGAAGCATCACAATCCCAGATTTTAAGATTTACTTCAAAGCTATAGTAACCAAAATAGTATGGTATTGGCACAAAAATAGACAAAGAGATCAACGGAACAAAATAAAGAATCCAGAAATAAACCCATGCTTTTATGGTTAATTAATCTATAACAAAGGAGGCAAGAATATACAATAGGGACACCTGAGTGGCTCAGCTGGTTAAGCATCTGCCTTCAGCTCGGGTCACGATCCCAGGGTCCTAGGATTGAGTTCCACATTGGGCTCCTTGCTCAGCGGGAAGCCTCCTTCTCCCTCTGCCTGCCACTCCCCCTGCTTGTGCTCTTTCTCTCTCTGACAAATAAACAAATAAAATCTTAAAAAAAAAAAAAAAAGAATATACAACAGAAAAAAAGACAGTTTCTTCAACAAATGGTATTGGGAAAACTGGACAGCTACATGCAAAAGAACGAAACTGAACCACTTTCTTACACCACACACAAAAATAAACTCAAATTGGACTAAAGACCTAAATATGAGACCTGAAACCATAAAATTCTTAGAAGACAACATAAGCAGTAATTTCTTTGACATCAGCTATAGAAACATTTTTCTAGATAGGTCTCCTCTGGCAAGGGCAACAAAAGCAAAATTAAACTATCGGGACTATACCAAAATAAAAAGCTACTGTACCACAAAGAAAACCATCAACAAAACAAAAATGCAACCTACTGAATGCAAGATGTTGGCAAATGATATATCTGATAAGGAGTTAATATCCAAAATACATAAAGAACTTATACAACCCAACACCAAAAAAACAAATAAACCAATTAAACATGGGTAGAAGACTTGAATAAACATTTTTTCCAAAGAAGACACATATATGGCCAATGGACACATGAAAAGATGCTCACTCACATCACTAATCATCAGGCAAAGGCAAATTAAAACAAAAATACCACTTTACACCTGTCCAAATGGCTAAAATTAAAAAAGAAAAACAATAAGCAAAAACAAATGGTATCGAGGATGTGGAGAAAAAGGAACCCTTGTACACTGTTTGTGGGAATGCAAATTGGTGCAGCCATTGTGGAAAACAAGTTCCTCAAATAATTAAAACAGAATTATGGTAGGATGTAGTAATTCTACTACTGGGCATTTACCTAAAGAAAATGAAAACACTAATTTGAAAAGATAATATGTACCCCAATATTTACTGCAGCATTATTTACAACAGCCAAGATATGGAAACAACCCAAGTGTTTACTGATTGATGAATGAAGAGAGAGAGAGAGTGTGTGTGTATGTGTGTGTGTAATGGAATATTACTCAGTCATAAAAAATGAAAGCCTGTCATTTGCAGCAGCATGGATGAACTTGAATGGTATTATGCTAAGTGAAATAAGTCAGGCAGAGAAAGACAAGTAGGATACAATTTCACTCATATGTGGAATTTAAGAAAAGAAAACAAAGGAAAAAGCGAGACAAGCAAAATTTTTTAAAAAGGTGACTCTTAAATACAGAGAACAAACTGGTGGTTGCCAGAGAGGAGGTGGGTAGGGAGAGAGGAGGTGGGTAGGGGGACAGGAGAAATAAAGGGGATAAAGAGTACACTTATCTTGATGATCTATACTGAGAAATGTATAGAATTGTTCAATCACTATATTGCACACCTGAAACTAATATAACACTGCATGTTAACTATACTTGAACAACAAAACAAAACAAAACAAAAAATACAGTCTCAGTTATCTACATCAATCATTTTTGGGTAAAAGTGTCCTCTACTTAGCAGTTCTCAAAGCAACCTTTTCTAGCTTTTTAAAATATATGCAAACCAGAAAAATGAAAACTCACAATACCATCACTACTACTAGAATGTAGAAAGAAGCTTAATCAACTGTAGGGCAGAAGGAGCTGGACTGAGAAAAAGCTGTGATGGGTGTTTGTAAAAACAGTCCTAGCTCTGAAGAAAATGCACAAGTACTTTGGGTAACCGATACAATGTAGTTCAGATAATTGTCTTAAGTTAGAGGTAGATGAAACAGTTGATCTTATTAAATGCAGAAGAAAGCAGGCAGAAAACAAGAGAAAATACAAGGGGAATGTACAGAAGAGTGTCATATGCTAGAAGACAAGCGTAGACGAGGAGGGAGCTAAAGTTCAGTGACATTGAGACTGTTTAACAGGAATCCCAAGAGCAAAATGCTAAAAAAGAAGATCTAAGATCGAGCTGTTTTTCTTTGGGTGTATCACTTTACCCAAAGCGCAGTTTTCTGTAGGCCTGTGCAGGCCCTCACTGGCTGCCATCTGTTTTAGAAGTGCAGCCCACATCACAAGACATCGAAATGATGTGCTTTCTCCTCCTTCTCACATCTGCTTGCTGAAAACTAAGCTTCATTTCACTGTAACTGAGTATCATTTATCAATCTAGATCCTCCAACTTCTCTCCTTTCTGATTAATTCTGGCCTTTCAAAAAAAAAACAACTCTACCCTTTAACTTTTTCTCTAAAGTCAGTAATTTGGCAACTTCATTGCTCACCATTGCATGCAAGTTGCACAATTTCATGTACATTTCATACAATGTGACAGTGATTAATAAAGAGAATTGGAAGTTTGGAAATCTTAGTGGGTTCCACTCAAAACAAGAACAACTGAATTTTGATGCCTACCATGTTTCTTTCCTCAATCTAAGTTTCTATGGTGCTGGCTGATAAGCAAAACAAAACAAAATAATGTTACCAGGTGGGACAGACAGACTCAGACGGGATGATTTTGTGTTATTTTTAATGCCATAACTTAATTCTTTTATTTAAATGCTAATCGATTGTCCAAGCACAACCTTCTAGTGGCAGGATCAATTTCAATAGTGATGCTGATAGCTGCAATATGATCAACTGAAGCCTCTGCCACTTGGTACAAAAGAAGCTGAAATGATAGGCAGCTCATTAATCATTTATCCCAGAGATGAATGTGTTCAGTTGCTGATACGAGGTTGTGGGTGAATGCTGCCAAAATGAGAAATGTCAATTGTCAGGCCTCATGCATAATAACAGTGGAGCTATTTTTAAGCTTCTCTGAAGATTAGAGTTATGCTCTTTTCCCCTACAGTTCCGTCACATATGCTTGGCAATTTTGTTCTATGAGAATTCATTTTCACTCTGCTCAGATGTCTCTGCTTCAGAAAATATATACCACTCAAAATCTAGCATGAGATATTTGAAAAGTTATTTAGAAATCTGTAGAATTCCACACATTGGGAATGAACTCTAAAAGAATAGAGAAGTACAAGAGGCAAACCAAGAGTTATTGAATAACTTTTTGGCTAATTTTCCCCCATAGGATATGTTTCATCAGCAAGGATGATACATGATTTTAATTTCTCAGCTCCCCAGAAGGAACATGTTCTATAATTGATGTAACAGTTTCTGAAGACAGATAACAGGATTCAATAAACTAGACTTTTAAAAAGTATTTGTTCACTAAGTTAAGCGAACAATGTTACCAAAGATTAGTTGTACCAAATGACCTCAAGAATCTGCCCCAGCTTATTTGTCTCCAAGTTGTCTAATCCTTCCAAGGGAAAACAATGTTCCCTGCCTGGAGTAGTATTCTTTTTTGGAAGGCAGCAGTATCTTAGCATTCACTGAGAGAGTCACACTCACTTTTCCAAGAGGAATTTCATGTATTTCAAATATCTATCCATCTTAAAAAAATGGTAATTTGTTCAAAGAGTCATAACTGACCCTACATTCCATTTTTGAAGAATGGAAGGGAAAGATAAGATTTAAGATGAAAAAATGCATTACTTTTGAAAGAGACACTTCACCCACATCAAGTTGCTGAATGTTTTGTTCCATTCATTTATTTTGGGAACATTTATTTATGATAAAGATGCATACCCCTAGGTTAACTAACAAATATTAAGTATACCTGCTTAATGCATAAAACGGATTTCCAAACTAATAGAGAAAATAATATATGTAGTACAAGAACTTTGTACCATTCAAATTTTTACTATGAGATAGTTATCAAATTACTTGCTGCTAAAAAGGATAGTTTCACATTTGACAGTGGCAGCTTCTTAAACTGTCATCAGCAAAATATGCGGGTGCAATGTGATATAAATCTGAAGCAGCATGATTTTTGACATTTGCTATTTCCAACTCCAGACTTTCTTGCATATACACCCATGCACATCCCCACCCCACAGGTATGTTTGTATACGTAAATGGAGCTAATACTCTCTAAATAAAAAGATGTAAGACCAACAGTTTGCGTGAATTCTTACACAAATGTCTTTTCAAGTTTCTGCGACACTAAACTCTTCAAATGCTCCTTATGACTTTATATTTTAAGAGCCCAACTAGTTAGATTTCTACATCTGAATTTCCAGCCATGAAATTATGTCAAGGCCACATGCTTTTCATAAATTGTACTGAATTACTATTATTGCTGCTACTTCTGACATCACAAAATTACATACATTACCAAACTATAAGGACTTAGAAAAGATGCAAGGTGTGCTTCCTTTCTATGTGTAGAACCAGCAGTAACAGGATCCTTGTTTTATTCCTGTCTATAACTTTAATCCTGAAGTTATGTTTTTAGCAAGGCATTTCAAAACTTTGGACTATTAATAGATCAGTAAGAAAATTACATTTTTGAAAAATGTTATAGACAAACTCTACTTCATTAAATTATTTCTAATTAGACAACAATTTTTGAAAAGTCCAAAATTGGAAAACTAAACTTTTTCTTTTTTTGGCTTGTAGAAAGAGATGTTAAAATGATACTTTCCAGCAATGATAAATATTAACCTGAATAGATTTGCATCTGTTGAAAACTATGCTTATGTCTATCTTTTTCATTAGACATACAGCTCCTCCAAGGCAACCTATGGTGCCCATCAACTGTTTGAAACCACAACCTTTCAGTGTCTGGAACACCAAGGCACACAAAACCTTGCTGGTTAGAAGCGTGGGCAGGCAGGTGGTTCAGAACTATCGCTTAGATATAGGTAACTTGTTAAATTACTGGAAATGAGTAAAATGCACTCTAGACTGAACTGGACAATAATAAACTAAATGCTAAACAAAGAAGGTTTCCTGCCACAGGCCCAGAGCCAAAACAAAGGAGTTAGGAAATCTCATGAGAAAGATCTAGGAGAAAAAATATTGAAATGAAGTCATTAATTATGTATCACTAACCTCAGGGAAATCACATTATTTTATGGCTCTATTTCCCAATGTGCTAAATGGAGGGGCAAAATGCATACCTATTTCCAAATATGTGAGAGAGATAAGATTAAGAGAAAGGTCCACATCTTATTATTCCTATATAATTATTATAAAATATGAAATCTAGAAAAATGCTTTCCAACTAGATTCCAATACTAGTTTTCATACCTTGTAGCAAGTTTCTTCACCTCACAGAATAATTCCCAATATTTGACTGTTCATTATAACAAGATACCACATTATGGGTTACTTTTATAAAAGCCAGTAATGTGTGATATGCACATTCATTTATTTGCACGTTTATCATTATTATAGAAAAACCAGATACAGTAAGAAGAAAAATGTCACTTAAAATCCCACTCTTGAATGATGGCCACTGTTAACTTTTGTAAATATTCAAGTGTTCCATGCAAATCTGTTTATATGCTATACATACTATAACTTGCCTTTCCCTCCATTCATTAATACATCATGAATCTACCTTTGTCAATAAAAATATCTATACTTTTTGAATAGTTTGTTAGTATTCCACTGCAAATAATTTCTTTACTCTTATTTACTATTATTTAGGTTTCCAAGTTATTATAAACAATGCTGTGATGAAACACTTCTTAGAAACCTACATCTTTGTGCACTTATCTCTCAGAAAATATTCCCAATATACTGTGTCCAAGGGTGTGAACCTTTTTAAGGATTTTGATACATATTGCTCACAAGTCCTCAAGGACACCTGTACTGATACATACTTTCACAAGTCCTTATCTCAGAATGCTCCTTTCCTACATTCATGAAAGTGCACATTATTCTTTTTAATCTATGCAGGCAGGTGAACATTATCCTATTGTTTTAATTAACATTAGTTACTGATTTAACATTTATTCCTATTGGCCATTTCAATTTATTTTGCCTATATAATTGCTGATCACTATTAGCTATTGGTTATGTCTTTTCTTCTGGATTTGAGAATGTTCCTTATGAATTAAGGGTATTTGTCATACATGTTGTAGTTTATCAGTTTATTTGCCTTTAACTATTGGTGACATTCTTGCCACACCAGACTTTGAAAGGACTTGAAAAAGAAGCAAGGTGTGTCTCCTGCTTTCCTCTTCTGCATTGCTGTGTGCAAAACCAGTGGTAATAACAGGATCCTTATTTTATTCCTGCCTGTAAATGGGAAGGATTTTACTATTTCTCCCCTAGGCATGATGTCAGGTGTTTGAGATAGTAACACAGGGGGAAACAATGGAGGAAAAACACTTCCTTTGCATGATAATAACTAAATCTAAAAAACAAACTGGGAATCAATTTTTGAATTTTATCAAAATGCCTTTTACATCCAATGAGCTGTTAACATGGTTTTTCTCTATTGGTGTATTAATACTAAATATAATAAACCTTTTTTTGTCATAGTGGATTTTCTTATATACAGCCCATAAACTAGTACACCGAAGTATAAAATAGCAATTAAAAGTGCAGACTGGGAAGTCAGATGACTGGTAGCTCAATCTTGGTTCTGCTATTGAGTAGCTGTGTAACCTAGCCAGTGACGTCATGTCCCTACCCCTCAACTGCCTCGTGTACAGCATGGGAATGGTAATAGTGTACCTGCCCCACAGGGCTACTGTGAGGGTCAAATGGGATACTGTGCGTGGTACCTGGCACATAATAAGCACCAGCAGTAACTACTATTAATAAACTGTTGGGCTTGATATTCATTTTACTTATGAATTTATCATGTATACTCCTAAGTGAAATCAGTTCTTTGTTTTGGCAATCCATGTTATTTGGTATTTGGATTACATTAGCTTTAAGAACTTTTGGGAGTCTTTCCTTCTCTCCCTATCCTCAGGAAAAATTAATATTTTACACAAACTAATATTTTTGTAAAGTGCTTTTTATAATCAGCCAAAAGATCTACAAAATTTTCAAGCAAGAGAGAAAACAGGCAGGTGATGTAATGGGAGAAGTTAGAGTCGTAGACAGATCAGCTGTCCAGGTAGCCCCATCTCTGCCACGGCCATGTGGATCACAAGCACTCAATATGGGGACGCTGAACTAATACCTAACATGTCTCTCCCACCTCTCTGATGCCTCTGAGCAGACGTTTGAAATGTACAACTAATTCGTGTCCAACTTCATGCTTCCTATTATTACTACTACCACTCCAACATTTTAACTGAAATGAACATCAAGTGTAATGAAATAGCAGAAAAGGAAGGATTACATAGAGATAATGCTGGATATGTTCTAGAAAAGTAATGACCCGGATTTAAGAGTCGAATGTGGATACGAAAACCTCAAGTTTTTGAGTTATCATTCAGCTGTCCAGATGTGCCGAAAATTTAATTTTAATCCTTGGGTTCACTCCTGTATCACATCAAACTCCTAGATGGTTATTTGAAGGATTTCCTCAAAAACCAAAAAGTATTATTCTAAAAATAGGATAAACAAAGTAGTTAAGTCCTAGCTCAAAAAAAAAAAAAAAATGCCATAATTTATCCAGATTTTGGAAAATAAGCTCTTGGGAAATTTTCACTCCTTAGACGAATGTAAATCCTTTGTTTAAATTATACCATATTCAATTAAAAAGTACTGACAGATGAGTAACCAATAAAGATTAAGGTAACAATAACTATTAACCACTACCTTACTTACTATGTGACAGGGACACGGTACTTCTAACCACCCTATGAGGTATTTCTGTACCTTTTAACATGTGAGGAAACTGAGGCTCAAAAAGGTCAGGTCACTTGGCCCCTATACTGGGGCTAGGATTACAATTTAAAGTTCAAAGCCTACACTTTCAATATTTGCAGTCAAAAGAGTAGCTGAAATTAAATTTGGCCATATAATTACATTCAGAATTATATCCCTTCTAACTCTAATACTTACCACTGACAATGGAAAGCTACTTTCAAAATATACCATTTTAAAGAATAACAATCCTGGAAAGCATATTAAACTGAAAAAGAGCCTAAAAAAATGTTACTAAGGTTAGGTATCAAATTTGCCATCAAAATAAGTACTAATATTATTTTATTGGATTATTTACAGAGGAGTCAAAGATAATTTCTAGATCAGGCATGGTGACTGCAATCCAAATTTATTCAATTTTTTAAAAAGTAATAAAAACACTTTAATTAAACACTTCTATTGAATGTTTAGGTAAAATATCTTGAGTTTATAATCCCAAATATCACACTCGTAATAAAAATGGAAAAATAATTTGAATCTATTTTCATGGTCCACATACACTGAAATGCAAAACAAATATAACAGACATCTTATATGACTATTTGGGCTTCAGAGAAAATATCAGGAGGCTAACAAACAGGCATAAACAATCTTAAAAATGTCACCCTTTATGACCACAAACAAGCAGATTATTTATATTCTAGACTTTGTTTTTATATCGTATTTCCCAAAATTTTAAATATCTTAGATGTAACCCTATTATAAATATAAATTCAATAATTTGATCAAACTTTAGCTAAGGAGAAAGGAAAATGTATTATGATAGTTTGACATTACTTAAAGCTAAGTTTTTGTATTTAGGACAGAGAAAATTTGAAAGGAACACTTTAACTGAAGCAATTTTAAAGGTAAAGATAAAGGTTATATTTTAGTAAAATGAAGTCAGGAAGATTTACTTAAAAGAAAACTGGAAACATCCCCTTCATAAAAATCTTGGTTAAAAAAAAAAAATTCTAACTATTCCTAATTCTTTCAACTTAAAAGAAGACTGTCATCTAGGTGAGATGTTTACAGTAGACATGCAATAGATATGCAATGTTTTCCCTGAAAAGGGCCTTTTGTATCAGATCTCAAAGTAAAAATAAAATGAATTCACTTTTGTTCAGTATTTAGGTCACACCTCAAACTAATGTAATCAATATTAATTCCACCAAGTAAAACCGCTAACATGAAAGCTCTTGAAATTCTTTAGCTTAAGATTATTTCTTTCTCCAAAATCTATACAATAATTTTTACGCTTTTATCTATGAATACAACTTCAACTATGAAATTCAGTTCAATATTCTGTGTATGTCAGGTAGCAGAGAAGCATGCCACAAATCCTTTGTATTTCTCTCCTATTTAGCTGTGAAAAGGGAAAAGAATAAAATTTTTAAATAAAGTCCCTGAACTGGCTCAAATATACTTACTTTTAGAAACTTAAATTTAAAACATAACTGTCTCCAAAATGACCCCGTTCTCCCTCCCAGGTTACCTTCAAAAAAACAGTATTCCAAAATAGGAGGGAATCTGACAGTAGGAAACACTGACGCAGGTTAAGCCGCATGCTTAGTCACCTATAATCTTGCATAGGCTTTGTGTTCAGGAAGATGCTCTGAGATGTTGAGCATAAGATGATGAATTAATAGGGAGAGAAATCTTTGAAGACAAATGAGGACACTGGAAAACAAAAGGCTGAAAAACGGAAAATTTTATAACATGTTCCCCTGAAATGATACATATTTTTCTCCTCAGAAGAGAAAAAGTATTAAGATACATTCTCAATTTTGGCTTTTCTTAGGAAGACAATAATGATCTGTGCCAAAAGATTTCTTATCTTGAAATGAAAGTGTATGAAGGAAAAGACTCCTTAAGAAATATATACCAACCATACCTTGATGAAATTTATTCTTCAGTGTGGGGCAGGGGTTCTCCAATTCTAAAGGTAAAAAATTGGTCATTTTATTCTATTTTAAAAGATATACAGATTTTACTGAAAAGAGCCAATTTCAGCTTAGAAGATACAGGTTCAAGGTCTGTTCTTGGTTATTCCAGAAACTCTGCTTGCATAGTGTTCATAATTTCAACAAACCTCTAAAACTCTTCCAAAATGAACTTTTTCAACCTACTGAACAGAATTCATGCCCACACGCTGATGTTCACTTCAGCAGCATTTGTCTCTGTGAAGCACATCAAAACCACTCAAACATCAAATTGCTGATTTGATAGAATGATTTATTTTCCCATTACAGGAAAGTCATGAGTGACTTGCTCTGAGGTACGTTTTTGAGCTATGAAGGACATCTATTAGAAAGCTCCACACTTGAAGGTTTCTCTTTAGATGATAACATTTTATGGCTGGACAGTCTCTGCAGGTACCAGATTTCCTGTCGTATCCAACTGCATACATTTACATGTGCATGCAGAAACGGGACACTCTGCATGGTCCCTAAAAAAAATAGGTCAAGTAACAGTTAAAAATCTAAATTAAGCATATACATACATACATTTACCTATATACCTATCTTTATGCAGAATGTAATTTTCAAAATGGTATTTGAAAAAATACAGGAATTAAAACCCAAAGACAAAAAGCATGAAAAGAATTAAAAAAAAATCACTGACAAGCTGAACTGGGGAGAAAGTTACTGGAAAGTGAATAGCTTTACGTTTTAAATATATAACAAGATACCTGATTTACAGTTATGAAAGTGACAGGGATGTGCTCAGTTTTAATTAAAGCCAATGTGACAAACTGGGTGTAAAAGTTATAGCAATGAAGAGTAAAGGGCCCTGGCACTATTTAAAGTAGAATTAAATATGGCTTGAGTCTCTATTGCATGAAGTGCTTACTTACTATATGAGAAGTTTATTTAGATGATAACTGATACAGTTGTCTGATATGTATACTTACTTCATCATTTAATTTCTAATTTGAATTACATACTATGATAGGATATTAGGTCAGTTGTAAAAAAAAAAAAACAAAAAAAAAAACTATAAACAAGTCCTCTTTCCAAATAATGCTATTCAAACATTTAACCCATACATAATATTTAAACTGCTTCTCATATGGAAGTGTTAATTTTATAGTTTAAGATGACATAGGCTATCTAATGACAGAAATGCTGACACCACCTTTATTAACCCAAGTGACAGCAAAAAAGAAATTTATCCTTTGCCTGTATACACCTGAACTATTTAAAAGGCCATTGCTCTACCTCCTCTAACTCCAAGCCTATGAAAGAAGAAACGTACTGATTACCTGAACCAACTAAGCATATGACCAGCATGTCCACCATGCCTGCAATTGTGACACCATGTGAACCAGTTGTTAAATTGAGCTAATTTTTTATCCTTGCTCAAGTCTACTTTTTCATCTGATTTGGATCCTCCTATGGGTTAAAGAAAATTATCTTCGTTAACTGTCAAAATATTTAATTCAAAGCTTCTTAAAAGGTATTTCTAAAACTATGTCAAAATACAAATCACACATCATATTGAAATAGCAATTTTAATGCTATGATCTAGTTTAGATTGAAAAATACTGGATAACAGGAGTTTCCTTACATTTTTAATAGTCAATAAAAAACGGAAAAATTTAAATTATCAAACCCATTAAGAAGCAATCTGAATTAACAACCTTAGAAAAACAGTAAGTTTAAAATCTTCCCACAGAGAAAATACCACATCCAGTTTATAGGTGAGTTCTACCAAACCCTGGAGGAACAGGTCATTTTCATCTATACAAACTCTTCCAAAAAACATTGGGGAAAATGTCCCAATGCATTTCCTGAGGCTGGCATAACTTTGCCAAAAGCCAAGATAATATGAGAAAGGCAGATTATAGGCCAATCTCTATCCTTGAACAGACATAAAAATCCAAAGGAAAACATTAGCAAACAGTATTACTTAGTAATTCTACTTCTAGGTGCATACACTAGAGAACTTTTATACATGCTAAAAGGAGACATATGCAGAAATGTTCATAACAGCATTGTTCATAATAGTAAAAATCTAGAAACAACTGAAGTGTCCATCAATAGTGGAGTGGAAAAAACTGTGTTACAGCCATAAATGGAATACCAAATACTACTGAAATATGAATAAACTACAGCTACATTCATCAGCATCATTAAAAGTTAAAAAAAAAATGTTGTGCAAAAAAAGGTAAGCCAAAGGATATATTCCATAAGATTCATTCATACGAATTTAAAACACAGACAAAACTAAACATGTAATAGAACTATACCGATAACCAAGAACCAAATAACACAATTTAGGGCAGTAGTTACCTCTGGGAAAGAGGAAAGAGGTAGTACTAGGCAGGGAATAAAGAGCAAAGACGCTGGTATAGCCAATGTTATCTTAAGCAGGACACAGGCTTCAATGATGTTTGATTTATCATAGTACTTGATACATATATATTATCTGTGTTATCTATCTGTGTTACAGTTCACAAAAAAGTTGAAGAAAAAAATGTATTATTACGCATGCATATTTATATGTGTATCTTCACATATATATTTACATAACCTTTAGTGCTCAAAAAATGCTCATTCTATTAATTTTGGCTATCTTAATATGTTTTCTTTTATTTTAAAACAGATTGAATTAAAATATTTTAAGATCATATATAATTAAAGACAAGAATAGAAAAATGAGTAAGTAAAAATATTAAGTTTAATTAAGCAGTTGTTTAACACATGATGCTGTGGTCAAAATTTTACCTAGACCATTGCTGGTCATAATATAATGACCACAAGGATAGTCTTACAAATGGTTTTTTAAAATACCCATCTGTTTTTGCTAATAATAATAAGGTAAAAGGATATATAGGTGGTTGAAGATGTAATATGTATAGGTGGTTAAGATGTAAATACACTGAAATTCTTCCTAAAACCTTTATAAAAATGATTAACAATGAAAGGGGAGAGGAAGAAAACAAAAAGAAAGAAAATACAGACCTTTTAAAGATAAACTATTTTATATTGTATATAGCTCAAGTGATTTTCACTTTGTTTTTGTTATTTCTAACACATGGAAAATGGACTAAATCCAGAACAGTTTACTCCTTATGTTTCTCTGATGAAGCTGAAAATATTAAGGTCTACCTCACTGCCACATGAAAAAAGGCTTTTTAAAGATCAAATAGCTTTAGTAAACGATATATCTGATAAGGGGTTAATAACCAAAATATATAAAGAACTTTTATAACTCAACACCAGAAAATACACAATTCTATTAAAAAATGGGCAGAGAACCTGAAGAGATGTTTTTCCAAAGACATACAGATGGCTCACAGACACATGAAAAGATACACATCACTAATAGTCAGGGAAATGCAAGTCAAAACCATAATGAGATATCACCTGCCCCTGTCAGAATGGCTAGAATCAAAAAGACAAGAAACAACACGTATTGGCAAGAATATGGAGCAAAGGGAACTCTTGTGAAGTGTTGGTGGGAATGCAAATGGAGCAGCTACTGTGGAAAGCAATATGAAGGTTCCTCAAGAAATTAAAAACAGAGTTACTATATGATCTGGTAATTCCAATATTGGGTATTTACTCAGAGAAAATGAAAACACTAACTCAAAAAGGTATATGCACCCTATGTTTATTGCAGGATTATTTACAATAGCCACGACATGGAAGCAACCTAAGTCTCCATCAATAGACAAATGGATAAGGAAAATGTGGTATACATATACAAGTCATATTACAAAGCCATAAAAAGGATGAGATCGTGTCATTTGAAACAACATGGATGGACCTAGAGGGTATCATGCTAAGTGAAATAAGTCAGACTGAGAAGGACAAATACCGAACAATTCCACTCGTAAATGAAATTAAAAAAATAGACAAAAAGCAGAATCAGACCCATAAATACAGAGAACAAACTGATGGTTGCCAGAGGGAAGGTGTGGGGAGTTAAGCAAAATAGGTGAAAGGGAGAGGGAGATACAGGCCTCCAATTACTGAATGAGTAACAAAAGGCAGAGCATAAGGAATACAGTCAATGATATCGTAATGGTGATGTAACAGGACAGATGACAGCTACACTTGTGGTGAACAGAGCCCAACATAGCAAATTGTCAAATCACTAAGTTGTACACCTGAAACTTATGTAACATTGTGTGTCAACTATACTCAAAAAAGATCAATCGTTTTAACTTTCATTTTTTTATTTTATTTTAGATAGTTTTAACTTTTAAAAGATTCATAGTGAATTACAAAGATAAGTGCTACAGAATAGTTGAGGGAAACTAGGGTTTCACGTAGTCACTAAATACTACTACTACTACTACTACTACTACTACTACTAAGAGTAAGAAAGAAACCAGCATATAATTGAACTTAAAAAAAAGTTATCACTCCTTTACATTAAGCTCTATAAGGGCAGGTATTTTTGTCTGTTTTGTTCACTGTAACATTCCTAGCACTTAAAACAATAAGTGCTAAATAGATACTTGTTGAATAAATAACATTTATAATGCTAAATATGTTTATAACTAAACATTATAGTTATAAATAATTATAAAGGTTTATAATTATAAACATTATTTTCAGTAGAGTTCCAATCTTTAAAGCACAATTGAGTACAAAAATACGCAACACCAGTTAAAGAAGCTTATGGAAATCCTGGCCATTTGGATCATGAACCATGATGGATGGATGACATCTTTAATTAAAGGCAAAGCATCAGGGGGTTTGTACACCTCAATCTTTAAACTGCCTTGAGCTAGCATTTTATTTCTATTAGGTCCTGTCTTATTTTGGAACTCAGAATCTTCTGATTTTATATATTAAAAAAGAATATGCTTATTACAGCTAACCCTTGAAAAACAAGAGTTTGAACCATGTGAACCTGCTTGCATGTGCATTTTATGCAGTAGGTACTGCAAATAAATTTTCTCTTCCTTATGATTTTAACATTTTATTTTCCCTAGCTTACTTTACCATAAGAATACAGTGTATAAAACACAAAGCATATAATACGTGTTAATCAACTGTTTATATTATCAGTAAGGCTTCCAGTCAACAGTAAACTACTATTAGTTAAATTTTGGAGGGGTCAAAAGTCATACCTAGATTTTTGACTATTCAGAGTTTGGTGCCACTAACACCCATGTTGTTCAAGGGTAACTGTATTTTCTAATTAACTCAGCTCAGCAATCCTTTAAGGATCATATTCAGGTTTCCCTAATTTTCCTACACAAATGTATTTCCTATCAGTCTACTTTGTTAGGCCCTTGTCATACAGATGCAACTGCTAGTTCCGATGGTGTAATTACATTTACCAATCTCTTTACCCAAGTTTCATGCTTTTCATTCTTTGTCTACACCTGGAAAGTCTTCTCTAAAATCCTCACGTATTAAATCTCCCAAACTTTTTTAAAGGACCTGCTTAAACAGCATCTTCCTTCTGAAGTTTTCCAGATTTCCTTCAAACAGAAGTAATGTTTCCCTCTTTCAAAATTCCTAATACTTTCTTTATACAATATTCCTTATTCACCTCAGGGAGCTAAACATGTTTCAGAATACAGAATACTTGGGATTTTAGAAAAATAATGAGCAAATATAACAATTCCAGGAAAGTCTGAGGCAGCATTCTGTAATCAAAGACCTTAACAGCCTCATGTCAATTCTGAACAGGTGTTTTTTTTTTTTTGTTTCTTTTTTTTTAAATTCATATGAGATTATTGTAAATTCGTAAAAAAAAAAAACTTCGGATTTCACATCTTTTTAGAGATTTTGGAATGACAGATAAGGTGTTCTGGACCACTATTTATTTTCTTAAACATATCATTTCTTATTTTATCCATGCTCACTGTACACTATAAGCTCCACAGGACCTTTTACTCATCTCAGCATATCTGTCTTATCTTAGTAAGTATTCAAATATATACAAAAAATTATTACTGAAGCAAATTTCAAATAAATTTTCTGAAGTAAATGTGGAAAAATGCTAGGATTTTATAAACCTGAGTGTTGAATATTCATTAAATTAACAGTCTCCATAACAGAGAGGTTGAAATGTTTTGCTTTTCCTTCAAATTTTAGAAAACTGATTTTCTCTTTTTTTACTTATTTCAAAAATAAAAAAGATTGAAAAGTTAATATCTAGCAAAAAAGAACAGCACTCAGGCCATTATGGCTTCCTGGGGCTTATGGTCTCAAGATGTATTGACTTTAATATTTTTACGTATCCCAGTTCATTTATAACTTGTTTATGCAATATTTTGCCTCGTTCTTTCACTGTAGTGGATTTTTAGTCCAAATTATTTTCTATTTACTAGTATCAAGACCATAAAAGCGATCAATACACAATACAGAAAATAAAAATCCTTGATTAAAATTTAAATCAAAACTAATATATAAATTTGAAAACATTACAAATTGCCTTTATTTTAAAAAAAGGCATCTAACTTGAAAAATAATTACTCAGCCAATGATACCAGCAAACCTCTTTCACAGATGTTAATGTAACAAAACAAACTACTGACACGAACCAGCTGCAGAACAGAATTATAAAATTCCACACCTAAAAAGAATCTCCGTCCAACACCTTATATGAACGAGGGCTGAAGTAACTCTCAGTGTTACCGACTGAATGTCATAGAGCTAGAACTAATAAAATAGGCACTCTGACACCATATCCAGTTCTTGATTATACCAATATGCTAAATACTCATGTTTTTAATTAAAATTTCTGCCATAATGTAATTTTCAAGTTAAATAAATAGCTCAAATATTTTCAGCGACTGGATACATTATACTCAATTATCTACCATTCTCAAAATTTCTTTCTATATGTACCATAAGCAGTAAACAATAATCCTAATATTTCTAACCATTAAAAAGATACATATGTTCACTAGGTAATCGACAAACTAGCAGAAGCAGCACCAAAACTTGGAAGTAAAGAGATGTGATTTCTAGACTAACACTTTCTCTCTGTATTTCACAGGTAGATTCTGAAGATTAAAAAAGAGAATGTAAAAGTGCTTTGAGACTATCAAAAGCTCTTTATGTATACAAGGTATTTGTTAATAAATGAGGGTGCACTGACTTTTAAACACAAAATCTGAGGGAACTCCTCTTAGAAAAAGTGATAAGAAAATAATATAATTATAGGATTACTTAATATTTAAGCTATTTTCACAAACTTTAAATTGGCCAGCATTTGTGAGGTTACTTGTGATATCACGAATACAGATTTTACTTTTAATATATAGATTTTACAAATTCCAGGAAATACAAAACCTCTGAGCCAGCAAAGTGGCTTGCTCTTAGAAATAATATAAACTCAACCTTGTATGTCTTCTGTTGATAACATTAAGTCAATTATGTAGGAACAATTTTAGCTCAGAAAATATATTATAGAATTATGTCATACCAGGACAGCTAGAAACAGGTGTTCCCATATTAATGAGGCAAAGTGCACATCGAGGAAGGGGTTTTCGACAGCCAGGGCAACTTGTGACTTTGGATTTTGTTGGTGAACCACTGACACCATACTGACTAAAACCTCTGCCCTGATGAGGCACCGTTGAACAGCTGTAGGAGATCGACTTGCCACAAAAATTGCAACTCACAAACACCTATACAACAAATGAAAGGAGGAATAAATATAATGCAAATTTTATAAATAACATAAATTCAAAGTTTGATCCTAACAAATTACTCTTAAATAATTTTTAAGGTTTATTTTATATTGTAAAATAATTTGTTATGTGCTAAATTTGACTAGCTTTCATCTAGGATTTCCACTTAACGGTGACATTGAGTACTTCTTTTCTGTTACCTCTGTTTAGTTATATCCTTCCTAACACCATTGACATCTGTAGAAAAACTTGGAAATGTTAGATAAGAACATTTGAGAAATAACAAAGACTTTAAAATTCACACCGGAACATTACAAAATAACCCAATATAAGTTCTGACCCAAAGTTCAATGATTTCATCTCCTGAACAAATTTTTTTTTTTTTTAAAGATTTTATTTATTTATTTGACATAGAGACAGCCAGCGAAAGAGGGAACACAAGCGGGGGGAGTGGGAGAGGAAGAAGCAGGCTCCCAGCGGAGGAGCCTGATGTGGGGCTTGATCCCAGAACGCTGGGATCACGCCCTGAGCTGAAGGCAGACGCCCAACGACTGCGCTACCCAGGAGCCCCCTGAACAAAATTTTCTTGTAAAGAAAACATTCATTTCCTAAGACGAAAAGGAGTTTAAGACCCTATAATGTCAAATAGCTAGAATTTTAGCATAGTAATAGAAAACGTTTGCTTTGCTTTTACATTAAATTCCTGGGCTCTTCAACACTTACACAGATTAATAATATTATCATGTAATGCTATTTTACAAAAACTCGGGTTGTTTTAAAATAATCACTAATTTCTCAACTTGCTAAAATAAGAAAACAGCACCATCAAGTGCTCACACTGAGAATATACCCGGTATTTAATGTCCGAATTTAGATACGCTGATCTCATGTCATGTGTTTTATGTGATAACTGAGCTCATGGTTTTTAAACTAATATTAAAATAAAACAATTTCCATGTTTAATTAGACATATAGACATATGCATACACTGTTAGAGGAAAAAGCAAATCCTGCCTTATTACACATTAGTGCAGAAAAATTCAATACATAAATGGAATTTATAAGATAGTAAATAGTTTAGATTCTGAAAGGGCTTGGAATATACTAGAAAAGCTGAGCCCTAGAATTGATAAGGTTTGCCTAAGACCCTCTAAGCTTGCTGTCATTTGCTCCGGCTCAGACTAAAGCTCAAGCCACTGAGATGACTGTTAGGAAGTGGCAGGACCAAAAAAACAGGATGGTCAAGGACGGAGTGCAATCTGGGATAGGTAAAGACATCAATAGGAACTCAATATAAGCAAAGGATGAGCTGCTAATAATTTATTAAACTGAACTCTACATTTACCCAATATAACATGCTGTGAACACTTCTCTTTGGGCTACATTAAGCACATGTTACAATTTGATTCTCTCCAAAATAATGTACTTACTTACCTGTGCTAAAGGCTTAGAACTGGGATCCAACTTACTCCTGTGAATATCAAACTCTGCTCGTTTGTGCCAAAACCTCCAGGCATCTAATAAATTTCTGTAATTCTCAATCCAGTACTGAACTCTTTCATCTTTAAGGACATCTAAAGGAGAACCCTAAAAAGAAAACATGAATTAATACAGTTGTTTAAAATTTTTCTGGCTAAGCCAGAGGATTCCAGATACATGTGAGTATGAGTCACACAGAAGAAATAGGCTCCCTTTTGGCTCCCTTTTTGCCAAGTGCTGGTTCATAATGAGGATACAGATAAAATAATTGATGGAAGCTTCTTTAATTTAAGCTGGCCTCTACTAATGACATAAATATGTACTATATATATTATCATTATACCTGGCCAGGAAAGTGTAATTCTCTTTTATTTAAGGACCCAAGGGTAAACGATTCACTTTCCTACTTGAATACAATAAAAAGCAATGTGAATAATTTGTCCCCAAAATTAAAATCTCTGCATTCACAAAATCTGTTTACCATCTAATCCAAAAGCATACCAAAATTGTTCCATCACATTTAAAATAATACTGAGCCTCATCCTTTGTATCTAGCAATGTACTGTGAACAGAGATGCTATTTTTGTATACCTATTTATCTGAAAGTTAAGCCTGTCTATTCTCTCTCTTCCCTCAATTAAAATATACATTTATTACCTTAAAAATTAAAACAAAACCAAAAACAAAACAGCCCCAAAACCAAACCAAAAATGTTCTTCATTCTTTTGTCCCTAGGCCACAGGGAAAAGCAACAATTTCTTTACCTTAAGTTTACTTTAGATTTCTTCTCAATAAGAACTTCAATTTCTTGCCAATAACACTCTTCCTAAAGCTGTATTTTCCCTGGCAGCTGTGACATTTCACATTTCACCTGTGCTTGCTTCGGGTTTTTATAGAATGCTTTTAGCCCTGTCCAGGATATCTTCCTTAAGTTCACATGATAAAGAACCTACGTAGAGGAAGTTTCAACCTTCAAAGATACCATGGGCATCAATCTGAAGCCCAGTTTTGGGATGCCAGACAGAAAGTAAAATGTTAGAAGTTAGCATGCATCTTACTTACGGAAAAAGGGAAGAAACCTGTAACAGCTAATAGATAATCTTTAGACAGTCTATCAAAACAGAAGGAACTTATCTTTCACCTATTAATTAGGTGTTCGTTTCTATTATCAGAGTTAAATTCAACTAAAAGAATATGTGGAAAACTCTTAGCTGATAATTTCACTTCTTAAAATGTAAACATCTCTTCTAGTCCTGATAATGACCAAGTAGCCAGAACTAAGTACTAAAGTAGAATATAATCCCTAGATTAAAAAGAAAATTCACAGAAAAAAGGAGAAATCTTCATATCCCACTCTTTCCCCGTCCGTGGCAGTAAGGATAAACTCAGAAAGAATTTGGTCAATCCATATTTGGTAAGTCTTCTCTAGATCTGCCCCAAATAAACCTAAAATTAAGCTCCAACAAAATCTGCAGAGGAAAACAATTCGGAGATTAAGATTGGAAAGGCTTGGGAAATAACTTGGGCTTCCCACAGATCCACAGTAACAAAATCTAAGACCAAAGTGACAGGAAGTAACTGAACTTCCAAAAGCATTAACCAACAGTCTTCAGAAAAAGGTAAAAGAACCCAGATCTCTATAATGTACTATATACAACATCCAGCATTCCAGTGAAAAACCACGAGACACAAACAGGTAAATATAGTTCAAAGTCAAGGAAAAAAGGCAGTCAATAGAAACTAAGCCTAAAATAGCCCATGTTAGAGTTAGCAGGCAAAATCCTGAATGCAGCTATTAGGTGTATGTTCAAAGACTTAAAGGAAAAGTGTTTTAGTGTGCAGATAGGGATCTGAGTGAAAAATGTAAACTATAAAAAAATTGAGATTCTAGAACTAAATTGTACAATAGCTGAAATTAAGAATTTGCTGAAAAACTTAGTATCAGGTGATGTAAGAGTCAATGAACAAATCAATAGCATTTAACCAATCTGAAGAACAGAGAAAAAAAGGATGGAAAGAAAATGAACAAAACCTCAGATACCTATGGGACACTATCAGATGGTTTAATGTTAAGTGTAATAGGAGCCCAAAAAAGAGAAGAGAATGAGACTGAAGCAGGGAAAAGAAAAAAAAAAATAATTTATATATATATATATATATATATACACACACACACACACACACACATATATAAAATACCCCCAAACTTGGCAAAACTAATGAAAAACAGTGACTTGCAGATCCAAGAAACTCAGTGAACAGCAAGCAGGGCAGAAAGAAGTACAATTAAGCATCAAGGATAAACTGCTGAAAATCAAAAGCAGCCCAAGGGAAAACAAAACATTATACAGGGAGACGATAATTATAATAGCTGACTTCTCTTCATTAATAATATAAGGCCACTTGCACTCTGTAGCCACATACTTACAGTTTGATTTAATAAATGTAACCTCATTTCAGCAAGAAAAAAATGATGCACTTCGTTACAGAATGACACCTTTTCTTCCATGGGCAGTGGCCTGATAAGTTGCTAAGTTTATACTGTGGTTTGTGGGCCAGTATCTAAATTTGTTCATAAGAAGGTAGGGTTGGAGGGGGCATTTTACTACATTTACCCAGTACACAGCATGCTATCAAGTGTATGAAAAGATGGGGATAGGAAACAGGACACCATGAAAGGATAAGATTAGCTGGAGGGCTATAGAAAATCTCAGGAAAACGTTCTAAATTTTCACCATTATTTCTATCAAAAGTAAAGAAAGGAACCTTTGCCAGAAATCTGTTTTTAACTGCTGGACAGTAAGAACTGAGAATAAATTGATGAACTGTTTACCCCAAATCATAAAAAGGGAAAATGAGAGTTAAGAGAGTTGTGGTATAACTTGCCTTCTGCACTTTAAGTGAGACTGTAGTTCAGATCAGGGAAAGGCAATCTCTTTTGTAGAAGGTATAGTTTTGTGAACTAGACATATTAGAAAGAGGTTTCTCTGCTCTGTTTGAGTCTTATGTAAGTTCAACACTGACACTTCCCAAAATGAAAGGAAAAACTGGATAACCAATGCAGGAGGCTGAGGGACAGCAAGATAAGGTAGAAGTCCTCTACAGATCAACCGATTACGTTAAAGTTAATGCCTTCCAACCCAAAGCAATCTACACATTTAATGCAATCCCTATCAAAATACCACTAGCATTTTTCACAGAGCTAGAACAAATAATCCTAAAATTTGTATGGAACCACAAAACACCCCTAATAGACAAAGCAACTCTGAAAAAGAAAAACAAAACTGGAGGCATTATGATTCTAGATTTCAAACTATATTACAAAGCTGTAGTCATCAAGATGATCCAGTACTGAGACAAAAACAGACACGCAGGTCAATGGAACAGAATAGAAAACCCAGAAATGAACCCACAACTATATGGTCAACTCATCTTTGACAAAGCAGGAAAGAATATTCAATGGAAAAAAGACAGTCTCTTCAACAAATGGTGTTGGGAAAACTGGACAGCCACATGCAAAAGAATGAAACTGGACCACTTTCTTATATCATACACAAAAATAAATTCAAAATGGGTGAAAGGCCTAAATGTGAGTCAGGAATCCATCAAAATCCTAGAGAACATGGGCAGAAACCTCTGACCTCGGCCACAGCAACTTCTTACTAGTCATGTTGCCTGAGGCAACGGAAACAAAAGCAAAAATGAACTATCAGGATTTCGTCAAGATAAAAGGCTTCTGCACAGGAAAGGAAACAATCAACAAAACTAAAAGGCAGACTACGGAATGGGAGAAGATATGTGCAAAAGACATATCTGATAAAAAATCCAAAATCTACAAAGAACTTAACAAACTCAACCCTCAAAAAACAAATAATCCAGTTAAGGAATGGGCAGAAAACATGAATAGACACTTAAAAAAAAGAAAATCCAGATGGCTAAAAGACACATGAAACAATGCTCAACATCAGTCAGCATCAGGGAAATACAAATCAAAACCACAATGAGATATCATCTCATACCCTATCAGGATGGCTAAAATTAACAACACAAGAAACAAGAGGTGTTGGCAAGGATGTAGAAAAAGGAGAATCCTCTTGCACTGTTGGTAGGAATGCAAATTGGTACAGTCACTCTGGAGAACAGTACGGAGGTGACTCCAAAAGTTAAAAATAGAACTACCCCATGATCCAGCAATTGCACTACTAGGTATTTACCCAAGAATACAAAAATACAGATTCAAAGGGACACATGCACCCCAGTGTCTATAGCAGCAATGTCCACAATGGCCAAACTATGGAGAGAGCCCAAATGTCCATCGACTGATGAAGAAGATGTGGTGTGTATATATATGATGGAATATTACTCAGCCATCAAAAAGAATGAAATCTTGCCATTTGCAACAACATGGACGGAACTAGACTATATTATGCTAAGTGAAATAAGTCAAAGACAAATGCCATATGATCTCACTTATATGGGGAATTTAATAAAGAAAACAGATGAACATATGGGAAGGGGGAAAAGAAAAAAGAAGAGAGGAAAACAAGCTTACATAAGAGACTCTTAAAGATAGAGAACAAAAGGAGGGTTGATGGAAGGAGGTGGGTGGGGGATGGGCTAGATGGGTGATGAGTAATAAGGAGAGCACTTGTTGTGATGACCACTGGGTATTGTATTTAAGCGATGAATCACTGAATTCTACTCTAGAAACCTATATTGCACTGTATGTTAATTATCCAAAATTTAAATTAAAAAAACTGAATTAAATTAAATGCCTTCTAAAGATCCTGAGCAAGCAAAAGGCATACCCACTCAATGAGGAAGAAGGTGATCCATCACTGTTTTTCTTTAAGTTGCTGCCACAATGCACTAACCTGCAACATGCAGTAACTTGCTGTTTGGACATCTCCAGTCCTATCGACATAACTCTCCATTAAGTCCACTCCATCTTTAGTAAGGCCTGTAAGCAGTATTCCTTCCAAATTTCCAGCCTCTTTCATTTCGTTGGTCAACTTTTCAATATATCTATTTAACTGGAAAATTCAAAGTGATTTTTCTGAAGCAATCTGTTTCACTATATACTTCATACTTCAAAACCTGTACTTTAGGAATAGTTTTTTTTTTATGGAAAACATTTTAAAACAAAGCCCTTGCAAAAATTTAGATGTGATTGCTTAAGAAGTCTGTATCTACCATAAATTACAATGCAGCATCCATGATTATTTAAAAAAATTTTTAAAAAGCATTGTTTTAATAATTATTCTATAAAAGAAGTATAGAGGGTTAACAATTTTAAATTTAAAGAGAACTGTTCCTCAGTATTCTGCAAAGTTCTTGCTATAATGGAATCACAGAATCTGAGTTGAAAGGGAACCTGAAGATTATAAAAAATAATCACCTCTTGGTAAGGTCTCTGACTTCATCTCACCCCAACCTCTAGCCAAGATTCCTCTATGTTCCCCCAGCACTTCCTCATTATATTAGCACTTAGCACCTGTACTACTGGTTGTTTAAGGGCATTTCTTTCCCGCTATAGACACAGAATATGCATTCAATACTTTTATTGTATTAGGTAATGAAGGAATTCTTTTCTAGCATCCCAAAGGGGTTAGTTCAAGGTCTTTATCTGTAGACCAAAAGCAGAAATAAAGTAAATATTAAGTCAGGATTCTTAAACAATTTTGGTTATGATAGATGTCTACAGTATCTTGATCTAACAAAATTATTACTTTACTTTTTTAGAAGAACTTATATACAAATGTTACATACACATATTTGTAAAGATTACTTTAATCCAATAAAAGCAAATATTAATTACCTCAAATATAGAATTAAATTAGTTTTTACCTGACTATCACTAAGGAATTTACAAGCAAATGCCACTCTGTCACGTACGGCAACTTTGTTTTCATACTGAAAAGAAGAGCAAGAAGTTACTTGTAGGTGCTACGAGTTTTAAATTCTTGCAGACTATTTTACATACTTAATATGTAATTTTATTTTCAAACGTATTAGTAAGTTATTGTGTATATACTGGCAGAGCCACTGATTGCCCAAGATGCCTTTCTTAATGTATCGCTTTGGAAACTCAATGCTAAGGTTATTATTCTTGCAAAGCAAAAATTTACACTTTAAATACTGACCAATTCAGTTTAAAAACATTCCAGTTCAGTCATGAAATATGAGCAGTGATGTATGGTTCATCAGATTTAAGATGCCATGTAATCCTTCCATCATAGAAATTAATTTTGGGAAAACTGAGAAAATCTTTTCTGGGATGCTAAGTTAACCAACAAATCCAGGAAATCTGTGAATTATCAGTGAATATACCAGTGTGAATATACCAATACAGAATTTGGAAAGTCTATCAACACATGTCTCTATACAGAAAGTGGTAAGTTTTAAAATATACCCTTCTAAATAGACATACGTTTGTGGCCATAGCAAAATACAGTTATAAAGGTGGTTTGTGACAAAATTTTCAGGGGTACTGTGATATTTAAATTTTTGTATATCTGTCAATATTGTAAAACACTATTTTGAATTTCTATAAATGTAGAAAGGTAATTAATTTTGTGGTAAGTAAAAAACAGTGTAAAGATGGAAAAAAGATCCTATTTCCACTGAAGTCATTCTATGAAATATAGTTTTCCTGCTTTAAACATAAGATCACTTCAGTTGGTACCTATCCTAGCATGTTTTCTCAATTATAAAATATGGTTCTGCCCTTAAGAGGGAACATGTTTGGTACAAACTAGATTTAACTCTTTAGATTCAGGTGGAGGTGTTACAATTTTGATGGGGAAAGTGTTATAAATATTAGCTGTCCCATTTTACAGCTCAGAAAACTAAAACCCAAAAAAGTTAACTGGCCAGCTGAAGTAACCAAGCTGGAGCAAGGACTCAGACCTTCATCTTCTGATTTCCCAATTCAGTACTTTTCATTAGATTACTACAACTTAACAATTTTTAACAAAGGATATGTTAATTATAATTATTTACATAAAGTATAAGTAGGTATACTCTCAAAGCAGTTTGGAAATATGAACATCCTATTCAACGTAAGATATACCTTACCTAATAACCCAAATTTAGGTATAAGAAAATGAGGGTATTTATAATGGGTTATTTAATTTAAAATACAGAAACTTAATATTTAAAGAATACTTCTCTATCAATTTAAAGTTTGAACAATCCACTTCTTTTTCTAGTCTTCACAATACTTTCTACTTCCTAAAAGTATTATTTTATTTCTTCAAAATGCAACACTTAAAGTCTTCTGTTTAACAAAAAAGAGTAATAATAGTAAAAACAAACAAAAAACCCAACATACTCTTGGATATTAATTTGAAGTGGCTAGAAAAGTTCAACAGTTCATTTATTAAAAGTAATGGACAAAATATATAAACTAAGGAATTGTCAAAATGGACACTAACAACACTTAATATTTTCATTAAGATAGCTCCATAAAATACATGTTTTTATAAATTCTTAGGGACTGACACTTAAATCAATTTTTCAAGTAATGCATCTTTTATATGAAGTGCTGTAACGGCAAACACAGAAATAAATTTCATGTTAGAAAGCTCTTCTCGGTGGTAGAAAGAAGTCCAACAGCATGAAGAAAGTTGTAGTACTAATGTGAAGCTTAAAACCCAGTAACTCTGGGGGTGCCTGGGTGGCTCAGTCGTTAAGCGTCTGCCTTCAGCTTGGGGCGTGATCCCAGCGTTCTGGGGTAGAGCCCAGCATCGGGCTCCCTGCTCCGCTGGGAGCCTGCTTCTTCCTCTCCCACTCCCCCTGCTTCTGTTCCCTCTCTCGCTGGCTGTCTCTCTCTCTCTCTGAAATAAATTAATTAAAAAAAAAAAAAAACCCAATAACTGAAACTTACAAGCCCAACTCATTTCATTCTTTCTTTCCCCAATCTGTGATAAAGAATCTATTTGGTGATGTGGTTATAGGTGGTTAAAGCATGAGAGAAAAAGCAATGAAAGACCAAATAATGAAAAAATGAAATAGTTCACTGTAAGTAGTGTGATCATATATTTTCCAAACTGGTACATGTCTGAGAATGCAAATACTAACTTGGACAAGATATATAGTGATTCTGATCATAACTGATCATGTGTTTGTTTACTTAACTAAAAACAAAAATATGCACTTTGAAAAAATTACAGTTCAATATACAACTTACATTTTACAGTTGTAGAACTCTAGAGCTGCTCTTAAGCTAAAGGATAAATCCTATGCCCTCTATATCTATAAATTATATTGTTAAAACTATTTTAAAAAATCAAGTTTATTATCAGCTAACTGTAAAATGACATTCAAGAACAGCTGCTCAAAAATATTTAAGAAACCTTATTTTAAATAATACAAAAATACATCAAAATATAACAATATTTTAAGCAATGGACATTTGAAAATTTTAACAAGGCTAGATAAAAACTCCTAACTTAAAAGGAGTCTTTTCAAACAGAAATTAGCTTACCAATACTCCATCATAAGATCCTGTCTCACTTGTCAGAAATGCAAACATGACACACAGATACGGGTTATTTAATTGTAGTCGTAGAGTGCTGCACATTTCTCTCCAAAGGGAGTTTTTCTCATCCGTATATCCCGATAAAGCCATTGCTACCACATTGAGATTCAGATCACCTGCACATTTAAAACAGCCAGCTAATCAAAGTGAGCAAAAGCTTAATACCTTCTCTTCCAGTTCTTAAACCATAAAGATCAGAGGGCCACATTTACCTACAGAAAAATAAGCCCACTAGAATTAAGGGTTTCCACATTAGAAAATTTGGCAAGGACCACAAGCAAAAATTTCCATTCTTCTAAAGCTTTTGCCCATACTGCTAACCCTGTGCAAGACAAGCACATCTTAAATTTTCAAGTTCTTATTCCAGGCAGGTTCCTATACAGTGTTACTGTTTAGAGCCTAAATGAAGAGAAGTGAAGCCATACGACCAGAATCAGTCAGCTTTATCAAGTTCATTTATGTTGACATATTTCAAAGCACTGATAGTAAATATTACTATACCTCGGTACTATAATTTTCAGAATCTTTTTGTTTTCCTATTCCTAAGTATATAATGCTCATACTTAAGTAAAAACCAGTATTTCAGCAGTCTTATAATACCTTAAGACTTTTAATTTTTTTAGGACAAAATTAACTATCAGCATTACCATAGCATTTATTTAGACACATCTGCAACAAAGTATTTGTTATCAACAGTCTTTTAAACATTAGTTCTTAGCAGTTTATATAGTCACTGATAAGCTGCTAACCTGGCAGTCAGCCCTATGGACTGGCTAGCCTTCTAACGTAAGTTCACCTTCAAGAAAAAACTAAATTCACTTTTAACTTTTACTCTTAAGTATTTTGTACATTATAGCAATTTTCTTATTCTGTAACTGGATCCTAATCATTTTCTTTCTTTTCCAAATAAAATAGCATTTCCCACTTGATGTTATTAAATAGCCTTGTTCTTCATTTCTATAAACACTTTCCCCAAGTTGCTTTGTGCTTGCTTCCTCTACCTAGTCTATTAAGTTGGATTTAAAGTCTTTAAGATTAACAACAACCACCACCACCACAACAAAGGAGTATCTTCCTAAATCCTGCTCAAAACAATTTATTTCCAAGTGGAAGGAACATTTGACTCAGGGAAATCTTTTAGTCCTTAAAATGAAATCACTAGAAAGATACTTTCCCCCTACTGACAGAATGAGTATTCAAATCTACCACCAGATTTTCTAGGTATACATGACAGGGAAGTATCATGCACCCAGGTCGTAGCAAAATTATAATTAGAAACGGCTTTAAATATCAAATTCTTTCTTTCATCGCCATATTATCTTCTACTGTACTCTCAAATTGGGAAGACTTATGTTAGAACAAAAGTGAGGGAAAAGAGGCCAATTTGGGCAAAACATTCGCTTTTTCAACTTTTTTTACTGCAAGTAAATACATTAATTCCATGTTTTTCTCTATGGTACAACAGAACTGTAATGGTTTCAAAATGGAACAGCAAGTAAGAATTAAGCATTCTGAGTATCAGAAATAATTTGCTAGATGTATTAAAAATCAATAGCTATATACGTCTTATTTTCAAGTGAAATATTCCTGATAAGAAAAACACTGAATTTCTGGATTGAATTTATTTGCCTGAGTATTCCCTTGCAAAATGTCAGAGTAAAACTTTATCACGTTTCATTGTTTCCTTTTAAAAAAATACTAAATGGAAACTAGGTTTAAATCACCAGACTCAAGTAGAAGCATTTTGCAGCTCAAAGTAGGATTTTCACAATACTCTATACTAGTCTAACTAAAAGAGTCATTTAGTTTCCTAAAAGCCAACCAATAACCATCCAAAAGATGAAGTAAAAATACTCTCAAATGTTTGCCATAAGAATGCTTGCGAACAAACAAAAGAATGCTTGCAAATTGAAATAGTCGTAACCTTCAAGAAAAATCCTTTTTAAAAAATGTGAACTGTCTTTAAAGAAAAAGTGTTAAAAATGGATGCATTTGAGCATTCACTGTAATATTATTAAAATGATACTTAAGACACATTTTGTCTTTAGACACATTATGTTCTTTACAGACATAAACCAAGGCATAAACAAAAGGGATGGACTAATATTTACTTGCATAGATACAGTTCTGTGTTGTCTTTCAAAAAAATTTACACAAACATATTGACTAAATATCTGAAAGTGATCAGCATCTTTTCTTTAAAGGATTCTACAAACTACAACTATCTTAGACTATAACCTAATACCTTTTTCTGAAGACGCCCCTTCATTCAGGATTTGGATTGCTCGTCGAATATCCAAGTTGAACAATGCCACAGCAGCGGCTCTCTCCCACTCCCCTTCTTGTACAAGGGAATTCAAAAATGGCCCTACATCTACATCCGTTCCTTTCTTAATCCACCCACAAAGCTGTAAAGCTAAGATTCTCTCTTCATTTAAATTCTGAATATCACTTTGCTTATCCAAACCGCTCCAATTATGTCTGCTGCTTTCCACCATTCCTGAAAAGAGAAGTATTTTTATATTAGTTGCTTTACTAATTTTTGAAATATATTTAGAAAATAAGTCCGTTTTACACAGAGATTATTTCAACATCATGTTTTGGATATCTGACTTCTTAACTACAAATTCATGACAGCATAAATGTACAATATGCCAAAAACAAAACATACTTTACATGTTGTTAAGTACAACAGTTCCTTGAAATATCAAAAAGAGCTATGGAAGAACAATTAATGCTTGATGGGCTGACTCACGGCTTCAGAGAAGCCCCCCTGACCACCTAATCTAAGAGTGTCACCTGTTACTATCTAATGTGACACAGTTTCCTCTATTTCCTTTAGGTCTAATGAAAGCTCCCATATTTTATTAATTTTCAGACTTATCTCTTCTCCTGCTAGAACGTATGCTCCAAAAGGGCAGGCATCTTGTTTCTATTTGAAAGGTTATCCCCAGTGCTTAAGATCCAATACACTCCATCTTCCATTTTCTCTTTGTATGCATATATACATATATACGAAAAAATGAGATAAATATAAAAGTACTTCAAAAGTTTAAATACTAAAGCTAAAATACAATGGCAATGATTTGAAGGTTTCTTCCTCTTCACTAAGTCAGAAGACTTTATATTCTCATTCTCTTTTCATAAGGAATCTAAATAATTCATTCGGGGGGTGCCTGGGTGGTGCAGTCATTAAGCTCTGCCTTCAGCTCAGGGCGTGATCCCAGCGTTCTGGGATCGAGCCCCACATCAGGCTCCTCCGCTAGGAGCCTGCTTCTTCCTCTCCCACTCCCCCTGCCTGTGTTCCCTCTCTCGCTGGCTGTCTTTCTCTGTCAAATAAATAAATAAAATCTTTTAAAATAAATAAATAAATAAATAATTCATTCAGCATTAGATTGCAATCAAAGCAGATGATCTTAATGGTACTAAATTAAGGTAAAATAAATAAAGATGAAACTTGTCTCTTAATTGCAACTCAAATTATTAAATGTTTTACAAAGTTTTACCAACAAAATTGTCATTATAGAATTATGTGTTGTTATTTTAATGAAAAGGATTTTCAGAATAAACTAAATTATGAATTAGGCAGCAAGAATATCCAACATTACAAACATCTTTTATTAGGAGTAACTTACAGTGATTCTATGTTTATCTACTTACATGTAATACAGTAAGTATGCCTTTGTAAATAACTACATCAATAATAAATAGGTTTTAAGAAATAATTCAACTTATTTGTGGTAGGCAGAATTGTAAAATGGGCTCCATGATTCTTGTCCCCTAGCAACCACACCCTTGCATAATCCCCTTCCCTTGAGGACAGGTGAAATCTGTGACTTGCTTCTAAATAACACAAGATAGTACAAGTGAAAGCATTTTGCAGATGTAATTCAGGTTGTTATTCCATTGACTCTGACTTAATCAAAGGGAAATTACATTGTGTAGGTCTGAGGTAACCAGGTGACACCTTCAAAAGAGTCTGGAGGAAATAAGAGAGATTCTCCAACTGGACTGGAAGTAAAAGCTGCTTTGTTGTGAGAAGGCTATGTGGCAAGGAAGTGTGGGCAGCCTCTAAGAGCTGAGGGCAGCCCCTGGTGACAGCCAGCAAGGATACTTCTGTCCTACAACTCAAAGAACCAATTCTGTCAACAACCATATGAGCTGGGAAGAGTACACCAACTTCCGGAAACCTGGCCAACATCTTCATTTTAGCCTTGTGAGACCCTGAGCAGAGTACCCAGTGAAGGTATAGGCCAAGACTCCAGACCATGGAAATAATAATAAATGAATATAAGTTAACATACTGTCCAAAGTTGACTTTATACTCATCTGATCAAGGCATTAAAGAAATGAACACAAGCAATATTGAGAAAACATTAAAAACTGAATTGGGGGCACCTGGGTAGCTCAGTCGTTAAGCATCCGACTCTTGATTTCGGCTCAGGTCATGATCTCAGTCAGGGTCATGAGACTGAGCCTGGCATCGGGCTCCACGCTCAGCATGGAGTCTTCTTGAGCTTCTCTCTCTCCCTCTGCCCACCTCACGTGCATGCCCTCTCTCTCCCTCTCTAAATAAATAAAATCTTTCAAAAACCCAACTGAATCAGTTGTCATTTATAAATAATGCAATTATATAAATAATGCAAAAGATTATTTCTTAAAGTCCATTTAGTCTAAATACATGGGTAGAGTAAAATTAGTACATAGCCAAAGTCTAAACTCGTCAAACCTAATTCACACATTTAAATACTTGTTTCATTATATGATGTTAGGCTGTGGCAAAAGCTTACAATATTATTCATGTTAGGGCATATTTTAAGCTATATATCACTGCTTTATGAAGAAGTTTCAAGATGAGTTATTTATAAAATTCTTGAAATTTAATAAAACAGTTAAATAATTACACTTGAAAGTACTTATTTTTAACCTTACTGCTGGAAACTGTTGCCAATTAGGTCAAGGGGTCAGGAGGAGACTTCTGAAAAGTTTTCTTTCCTTAAGAGAATGGCCTGCCGACTGAAAAGAGGAAGCATGCTGCTCTGTTTGCAACCATGAGGTAAGTTAGTCAAGACAAAATCGCTTTTAGCTTATTAAAGTGAAATTTTAAGAACTATTAGAAAATTTTGAATAATGATTAAAACATGTGTATTAAAAATTAAATACATTACTTTTCTGAATAACAAATTTACATTTAGATAGAATGGTGGTGTTACATTTCAAGTAGAACAAGCTATAGATGTGCCATAAGGTATTTATTTTCATACTTCCCCTATAAATTTTGGATAATATTCTGAGAGTATTATAAGGTAAAAATAACAATTTTAAAGAGCTGAACAAAAAGCAGCAGTTTTCAAACAATTCCTCATAGTTTAATAAGACTCCAGTTTGAGTTTTTATTTTACAGAAAGTATGTCATGGAATAAAAATCAACACATACAACTCTAAAGAGTTCATTACTAAGAGGCAGAAAAATATCCTCTAAGTCAAATGCCTGGATATTGTGTCATGTATTTTGGTTGTCTAGAGGCCTTCTTATGGCTTGATAACTGTGTGACAGGTTAATTAGGGTTATCAAATAAGCAATATGATATTGTGCATTTCTAAGTGTATAGTCATTACTTTTAACATGTAGGAATTTTAAAAATTATGATTTTAACTATCTCTGAAAAAAAATTAAAATCTATTTACGCATGTTATGCAATACTTTAGTGACAAAAGTGTATCCCCTAAATTTGAGATTGCACTATATAGAAATAATAGAATTGATATTTTATTGACAGGTGCAAGAGAAACAAGTTCATTTGACATTAAAAAACATTTTTAAAAAAATTGGTTTCAAATACTACATACACAAGTAATCAGACACTGTGCTATTTGTAGATATTAATTTGTTGCATTTTTACATCTATATAACAAAGCAGTAAAATTATCCAGTGTTTATAAGACCATTTTGTTGTTAAAAACATTAAGTCCTATCTATTCTGTCCAATAAAGTAATTCTGAATAGACAAGTTCTCTAATCAGAATTTACCCCTCAAGTATAGAAATATTTTCATCATATTGGATGGAAGACTGACCAACATTTATTATGCAATTTTCTGCCATCCTAAAAGGAAAGAACTATAATTATTAACAACATTATGAACACTTCTTCACAAGACCATACAAGACATTCCCTTAGAGCATGCATTCTTATCCTGGTTGACTTCAACACTTGGTCCACCCAATAAACTAGTCTCTCTGTTCCATTGCTTCCTTATCTCTAGCGGTTCACACCTCCAAGACTTTCATAGACATACTCTAAATCGGTCCTCCTTCAAAAGAACCACTTTCTTACCACAACCTCATAGCCTTCCAGAAATCTCACTTCTAAATTTTTCAACCTCACCATCTCTTGGTCCCTCATATTTTTATTTATTAGTCTTCTGTCATTTCCCTCCCAAAGAAGAACAAATGAATCATTCTCTTGCCAGTATCCTAATTCTCTCAGCCCACTGTCCTTTATTTTATCTTCTGTAAAACAACATTGCCCCACAATCCTCCCATGTTTCTCAAGATAACTCTGGCTCCTCTTCTCCGTGTCTTCTCTCTACAACCTTCCTGTTCCTTCTCAATAAGCAAACCCACTACACTGAGAAAAGAGGAGCCATCAGGGGGAAGCTCCTCAGCTTCCGGTCACTGAACCTTATACAACCTGCATACATTTCCCCTTCCCCTCGGGCTGGTATAGAGAAAGTGTACATCTCCTGTTTGATGCTAGTCTTTTCACCTGTACTCCAGATCCCATTCTCTCATATTCCTAGGAATTTTGCTCTTCACTACTTCCTTTTCTCTGCATCTTCAACCTCCTTCTATGGGCTTCCCCACATCAGCATTTAAGCTTGCTTAAATCAATCCCATGTTAAAAAAAAAAACAAAGCAACACAAAAACCCTCCTATGACTCCAGATTCACTTGCTGTTTTAACTATATATCCTTTGTCCTCCTTCATTTAGTCAAATTTCTTGGAAGAATTATTCAAAATGGATGACTTTACTTCTTCAACCTACTCTAAAATTCTTGCCTACTGCACATCTTCACCTAGCTATCTTCAACTTTCTCCAAAACAAACTTTTTTCCTTCTCAAATGCAGTCTTCCTATGTTAATCCTACGTAATTAACTGGTACCCATATTAACCCAGTTTCCTAAGCTATATATATGTGTGCTATCTTTCACTTTTCCTTCCCCTCCATCTCCTCTACTCGGTCATTAAATTTTGTCGCACTCTAATTTATCCACATTTCTCTAGCTCCTCTGCCACTACCTTGGTAGGAACACCCTCATGTCTTGCCTAATTACTGTGGCTTTTATTTTTAAAATATTTTATTCATTTGAGAGAGAGAGAAAAAGAGAGTGCTCAAGCGCACAAGCAGAGGGGGAGGGGCAAAAGGAGAAGGAGAAGCAGGCTCACCAATGAGCAGGGAACCTGATTAGGGGTTTGATCCCAGGACCTGAGATCACCACCTGAGCCGAAGGCAGACACTTAACTGACTGAGCCACCCAGGCGCCCCTAATTACTGTGGTTTTTATCTGAGGTCCCCATTTGATCCTCTCCAATTCATTCCACACGTAGCAACAGCTCTAAAACACAAATCTAATTGTCAATACCCTTCAAAATCTTTCCTTGGTTTCCCTTTGTTACAGAATGATAAATCTCCCTAAATTCTTACTATGATTTCTAAGTCCTGAGTTACTTACCCCACTGCTTACCTTTCTAGTCTCCATTCTTTCTTCATTTCCTCTCTCACACTCTGTTCCAGCAATACTGAAATGTGCCATGCTCCCTCTCCTCTGGGTTAATTGCATATGCTGCTCCCTGTCTGGACCTTCCTTGTCTTTGCTTTTACCTCCTCCAGGGAACCCTCTCCAATCCTTACACCCAAATTAGGATTCTTCTATACATAATTGTTTGTTCTTCCTCATGGTAAATTGCTAATTACTTTTCCATATTCTGAACTAGCATGTAAATTTCCCAAGAACATGGGTAATATCTACCTTGTTCAGTCTCTGAGGGAAGAGACTTATCTTGTTGACAGTTATATCTTACTATTCCAAGGACAATTCTTAGCACACAATTAGCAATTAGAGGAAGAACTATGGCCAGACAAAAAACTGAATTCCACATGTGCCATCTTTGAAAGTTATTTCTCTACTTTTCACTTTGGGGCTGTAGAAACAAAAACAAAAATATCTAAACCAAAATAAACAAAAAGCTGAAAGTCTAGCAATGAGGAAATCTTTCTAATGTAGTTTTTTAATCGGGGTAAAGACTACTCTTAAGACATTCAGTTTCTCTCTACTCGCACTAGAAATATAAAGATATTCTATTTTTCCTCTTGCTTTTCCTCAGAGGCAGTTTGTAGGTTTTCCCCTAAAGTATATCAAAATGCGAGAAAAACAATAATAAACTTCAGAATAACTGAGAATGCAATGTGGCCTGACCTACTATATAGCAAAAATACTAGAAATTCTATAAACTCGGTGTTTAAATCTTTGCAGTAGCGGTTCTAAAGTCATGAGCAAGTTCATTTACAGGGATATTACAGTACATCTGCCCTTTTACTTATATTAATGAAAATGGAAGTTTCTAATTGGACCCATGTTACTTTTTTGGTGGACAGCTAGTGAGAAAATACCAAAATGAAATTGATCAAATAGTGTCTACTGCCTCTTCAGCAATGTGGAACAAAGTAATGAGAAAGTCCTTTAAATTTTTTTTAATAATTGTTAAATGAAATGCTTAACCTATCCTTATTATAATTAGTATTTTTGGTATTTTGTATTATTTGTATAGTATTTATGAAAATCCTATTAAAGACCAAGTTGAATTTATTACTTGAACTGCCACTCTTTGATTAAATAATATAAACTACTTTTCTAGCAGCTTGACTTGGGCCCAAATTTGATTACTATCAAAAGCTAGATACTGAATCCTAGGTTGGGGAAAGGATTATAGTATAATACACAATTCCATTCCAATAAAAAGAATAACTGTTCTGTGAAAAACTAAGTTTGGCTCATTTGTCATCTTTATTCTTAAATAGCTGATCAATTTCAACCCTGCATGAACTCATACATTCATTTACTCATCAAGGACTCTTTCAGGTAAGGCTCCTTCACGTAAGGCCATACGTCATGACATAGTCACCCAGACCTTGTTATTAAATAGCTAAGTGAAAGTATTTGAGCAGCACAATAAAAAGAGATCGCCTTCAATTATGTCTTTTTATTTAGCTTTTATAAAAGCAAAATACTGTGATAAAATTGAAACTAACAACGAGGAACCTATAAATCGTCTAACATAATACCTCTCAAAGTGGGTCTTCAAAAAAAATAACATTGAATAAATGAATAGATTAGAAAGACAGTATCACTTCAAAGAATCAAGACTCCCCCCGAAAAAGAATTTTGGATATAAAATACGCACTTAACAATTCACTAAAATAGCTAACCTGAAACCCCCAAAAACAACAACAACAAAAATTATACACATTATTCTGAAGTAACTATATGATGGGGATATAGGGGGGAAAAATAAGAGTACAAAAATTATACTTTAGAAAATAAAACAGAATTTTCTTACCCAAAGATGATTTTACAATTGATTTAATTCCTGCATAAACCAATGATCCTTTGTTTCCTGGAGACTTCTGATCCATATCTTCTGTATACTGCTTCATAAGTATTTAAATGCATAGGAAATACTAATGATGATACATAATAACCTATTTCAAAGCTAAATTTACTTTGATTTGGAGCCAATTCATAATAGGCGTCGGCCAATGCAAGATGGTTCTACTTTATTGAAGAGATAAACTTTTCTTCCTTCCACACAATCTGTAAAGCAGTATTTCAAGTTCAACAGTTTTAAATAATTTTACTTGGTAATTTTAGCATTATATAACTTGTATTTGCATATAAAACATTCAGAATAAAATTTATAGACTGATCTTTCAGCAAACTTTAAGAACATTTCTACCTGATTCATCTCATGAAAATCATTATGAAAAGGATATAGTGCAGGGTATACCAGAGTGACTTGAGCTGCGGGTCTTCATTTCCAGCTAAAATATGGTTTCTCCATACCTGCTCTGTATCAAGTCCGTACCTGGATAAAGCCCGAAGGCGCATTTTCGTTGCTATATCTTTTTCTAAAGAATTGTCATTCTCTTCTTCTGCACATTCATACAAATGACGACCACAAGCCCACATTAAAGATGTAATTGGGCTCCAGGCAAGAGATATCCTTTCGAAAACAGTGAAGTCAGACATCGTTCGGTTGGGAGTTACAACTATCATTCGATTTTGACTTGTTGGATGCCAAGCAAAGGAAGCAATGTAATTGTCACAAGGTTGCACGCTTCTTTCAATTATTGTGGGTTCAGTTTCATCTCCAATGGGAGTGGGTGTGTGCTGCATATCATATAATCTAATAATGTTACTATCCCTTGTCAAAGTGGCAAGTAGACCAGTCCTAGTTGGACACCATGCTACTTTTGTTAAGGGCTTTGGTTGCTCAGTCAAAGTCAAAACTGGCTTCTCAAATTTCCTTAGATCCCATATTGCAACCTGACCTTCATAGAAGGAAGCAACACGATCATGGAAGTAGGGGTCTACTGTCACCCCCTGAACAGCTTTTGTATTTACAAACATCTTTTGGCTCGTATTCCGAAGATCAAATATGGCTAAGTTACGATGCATACCAGCAAGGAGAAGTTTCTGGTCTCGTGGAAGCCAACAAAGAGAGAGACAAGCATCATTTTGTCCTAATTCATAAAGAGGTTTTGTTACTAATAATGTTGTTTCAGTTTCACCTGCTGAAAGTCTCACTTTCTCCATGGGAATTATATCGGGAGTATATTTGCTGCAAATATCCCAAATCAGCACTGAAAAATCAGCTCTATGTTTATCTAACCCAGCGGCAAGCCAATTACTATCCAATGGATTCCACGCAAGGGTATTACATTGCCGTGCATGTTTTGGAACAAATTCTTTTCCTATCAAATCTTTGAATTTTGAGTTATGATCTTGACCAAGACTTGTAAGTACAACTCGACCATTTGCTTGTCCAACTGCTAGGAGACATTCAGGATCATAATTGAGATACCAGGCTACGCATTTCATATAAGGCGTATCTGAATTTATTGATAGTAATGTAGCTGCAGAGTCTTCAGATAAACGTAGAGATCCAGCTTTGAGTTCTGAATTCACAGTAGATTCCACATGATAAAGGCTCAGTTCAGAGTCACATACAACAAATCTATCAACTTGGTGTGGTGCCCACAATATATCAGGTTTGGTACCGCTCATGTTTATTGATGTGCTCAAAGAGTTTAGTCAGGTCCATTCACTGAAAATCTGTTTAAAAATAAAAAGTTTTAAAATCTTAACAAAATACAATTCTAAGATGAATAAACTATTTGCAAAGTCTGTTTTTCAATATATTTCTTCTAACTGCTACGAATTCGTGACAATATTTATTGATTAAAAAGGGAAAAAAAACTTCCCCCAATAAGATGAGGTGGTAAGATTCTGAGAACTACATTTTGGCCTCATTTCCCACGATTGATTATTTTAATTGCACTGTTACTAGTAGCTTCATTAACCTCAGGGTTAATATAACTTCAGTATGGCAAGCAAATTAATAAGCATCATCTCTTTGAAGGGGTTAAAACTTTAAAGTGTTATGAATCATGTTCTTAAGCAACAGTTTACAGCAGCCCTATTCAATAGAACTTTCTGCAGGGATAGAAATGTTCTCTAGCTGTACTGTCCAATAGGGTAGCTACTAGCCACATGTGGCTAACCAAGCACAAGATATGTGACTAGTACAAATTTTAAATTTACTTTTCATTAACTTTTAATATAAATAGCCACATATGGCCACCACAACGGACAATGAAGATTTAAAGTACAATGCCACTATTAAGACAGAGTTCTCTTCCTCAAGTTTCAACAATAAGAAGCAGCCCTATATGGCAGAATAAACAGTAGCATGTATTGAATAGAGTTAACTTCTATTCCTAGCTGACATATATTAGCTATATGCCACAGAAAGGCCTTTGGGATTAGGGGTCCTTTTGTTTCTCATTTATATAACAAAAGAGTTGGTTTAGATTAGTGTTTCCCAAACTTCATTCATGTACCACCTATTTTTATTTAATATTTTTATTTAAAGTGACTATTTTTAAAATCAGAAAATCGATTTTAACCTCATCATGAAGTCCATTCAGTTTCCCAAATGCAGTGTGAATCATAGGTATGGTATGCTACATATTTTTTTAAGACACATTAAAATAAATGTGTAACTATTAAAATGCTTAACATTTTTTAAAAAGATTTTATTTATTTATTTGAGATAGCGAGAGAACAAGAGTGGTGGGGAGGGGCAGAGGGAGAGGGAGAAGCAGGCTCCCCACTGAGCAGGAAGCCCAACCATGGCTCGATCCCAGGACCCCGGGGATCATGACCTGAGCCCAAAGCAGACACTTACCTGACTGAGCAACCCGGGAGCCCCTAAAATGCTTGATATGTTAACTATATTGGAATTTTAAAAAAATGCTTGATTATGTTTTACCTAAAATCATCCTGTTTACAACCAGTGGTACACACACTGCATGTAGGAAACTGAATTAAGTTATCATTAAAGGCTCTTCCAGTTTTCAATTCTATGAACTTTGATTAATATTGACATGCGATTTTGCAAAGATAAATATGATAGTCGTTTAAACACAAACTAAAAATAGCTATGTTAAAAATGGTATTTTAGGGGCGCCTGGGTTAGTTAAAGTGACTGACTCTTGACTTTGGCTCAGGTCATGATCTCATGGGTCATGAGATCAAGCCCCCCTTCAGGCTCCACACTCAGGGGCAAAGTCTGCTTGTAGGTTCTCTCCTTCTGCCCCTCACCATGCTTGCACACATGCCCATGCATACACTCTCTCTCAAATAAATACATCTTTAAAAAAAATTAAAAAGAGAAATGGTATTTTAAAAGTAAAAGCTACTTAACAAAAAATTTAAATGTCTTCCTTCTAACCAGTTCTGGCTACAGGTTATAGTCTGGATTAAAAAAGAACAAAGACATTTAGTATTTTCATGGCAATTAGAATCTGTACAGCCACGTTGTCAGTTCTATTTTTTTTTTTTAAGATTTTTTATTTATTTATTTGACAGAGAGAGAGACAGCCAGCGAGAGAGGAAACAGAAGCAGGGGGAGTGGGAGAGGAAGAAGCAGGCTCCCAGTGGGGGAGCCCGATGCGGGGCTCAATCCCAGGACTCTGGGATCATGCCCTGAGCCGAAGGCAGACGCTTAACGACTGAGTCACCCAGGTGCCCCCATGCTGTCAGTTCTTAAAAGGTGAACCTATGATTCATTCATCCCCTGATCCCCTGTACCAGATGTAGAGATACACTAAATAAACTCAGCTCAAATATACTTGCTTTACTTTTTGATCTTGTAAAACTTATAGTCAGGAGTTATCAGTCTAGCAATATACTCATACAATTTAGATGCTTGGGAAAAACCTCTAAGAATTCTTACACTGGTTTATTTCCTTTCTTAAGAGGTCTGATGCTCAACATCAATCATTTCAGTTATATTTTTACAAGACCCTCAATTTCTTCATTTCTTTTCCACTTTAGATTTGCCTTCCCCAAGCCTAGCTCAACCCAATTATTTACTCTTCTTTCCTCCACTCAGGCTGCCAAGTCTCACAGCTCTGAGGACTGATTCCATAAGAAATTAAGGTATGCAACATGCTTGGCCTATGTGTTGATTCAGCAGTTCTTTTACTCATCTGTATACTCAGGTCTTTATGAAATTCATCTTTATGCAATATCACAGGGACCCTTCTAAAACGCAAACTTAGCCAGGCTATACAATCCCTACTTACAACCCTCTAATGGTTTCCAACTGCTCATAGTATGTAGTTCCAAATCTTCAATATAACCTATAAAATCCTAAATGCTTTGGTCTCTACCTACTGCTTTGGCATCAAGGCACACCATTTTCCTCTTTGCTGTGTTCTAGCTACACTGTTCTTCTTTTCAGTTCCTAGAATGAAATCTCCCTCTGCCCCCCATCAACACTACTTTGTAAATGCTGTTCTCTCTGGTTGGAGCACTCTTCCCTCCCTTCTAGGTCAAGTTAACACATGCTTGACCATCTCTCAACCATCATGGTTGAAATCAAATATCCTCTATCCCCTCCCTGGTCTGTCAGGTTACTTAGATAGTACTCTCAAGCAAACAGTATTCCTTCCTTTAAATGATCCTGTCTCTCCTAAATTATAAAAGCCATACAAGCAGGAAAAGTATCTGTTGCTCTCTATTTATACCTCTGAGACCCAGCCTAGTGCTAGGCACTTAGATACTTAATTTTTTGTTAAATGCTCCACCTGACATTTCTCACACTGCTATATCCACATTTTACCAATCTCCTCATGCTTTCACATCTTATCCTTCCTAATAGAGACTGGCTTCAGCCAAGAGCGAAGTCATAACTGGTTCCAATGATGGAAAAGAGCCCACAATGAGCCACCCTAAGACATGATCACTCTACTACCTGTCTTTCATTTATTCTGTAAATATTTATTGACCATAGTGTATGTGCTAGAAACTGTTCTAAATGCTAAGAACATGGTAGTGAACAGAGACAGATAAGTTGCTATAGACTAAACTGTGTCCACCCCCAAAATTCATGTTGAAGCCCTAATCCCCAATGTGACAGTATTACAGAAAGACTCTTTTTGGGGGTGATTAGTTAAATGAGGTCCTAAGGGTAGAGTGCTAAACTGACAGAACTGGTGCCCTTAAAAAAAGAGGAAGAGACAACAGAGCTCTCTCCCCACCATGTGCCGACAGTGAGAAGGCAGCTGTCTAAAAGCCAAGAAAAGAACTCTCACTAGAACCAGACCATACTGGCACTCTGATTTTGGACTTCCAACCTGTGAGAACTGTGAGAAAATAAATTTCTGTTATTTAAGCCACCTACTCTATGTCTTTTGTTATGGCAGCCCAAGCGGACTAATAAACTGATCTAATAAAGCCTGCGTTCTAATGGTGAAGTTATGTCCAATCTTAAAGAGAATTTAAAAATTTAGGAATGAGAAGAGGCACCTCATGCAATAAGACGTAGCTATGACAACAAAAAGAAGGAACAGATACTGCCAAGTAAGGGTTCACACTCAAGTCTTCACAGAGGAAACCTCTTAAATGGAGGTAACTGGTGATCTGGCCTATCTTATCAAAATAAATGCTCAAATAATCACACTTTCATATATCCATCCTATAATCATATTCTTTACATGGATGATCTATAAGAAAACTTGCTGGCATGTGGAAAAAGTGTTACTATAGTTTAAAAAGTCTTTGATTTGCATGACTCTCAATGGAGGACTATCAGCATTTCTCCTAATGTTATTATGCACGTATAATGTTTATACTACCAGTCACAAAATCTGATTACAGTAATTCATACAGAATCACCAAACCGGGAGAGAGACTCGCGAGCACTTCTCATTTCACACGGGAGTAAAGTGAAGACCACATGTTTTAGTTCTTGTCAAACACCTCCCAATTCCCACCCTAGAATACTGCAGAATAAAAAATCAACTACATCATTTGCAAGGTCCAGTGCAAAATGAAAATACAGGGCCCCCTTATTCAAAAGTTAAGAATTTCAAGGTGGTGACAACAGAGCAATAAACCAAGTGCCAGCCCTTCTACACAATGGGCCTTATATGACTGCATATAGGTTGCATAACACAAAGCTGGCTCTGAATACAGAGGTACATCCATAAGCACCCTTGTAAGAAATGTATTTCTTTACAATCCAACACACAAGACAGATGGATCTTGGCTCATGAACACAGATGACTAGGAGTATGGTGAAGAGCAAAGAAAATTGAACCTGGAGTCAGAGGACCTCCAACACTCACTGGCTGGACTCTAACAAGTCCGTTAATACACCAAGACTATGAAATAAGAATAAGAACCCACCCTATCTCCACCTCACAAAGTTGAGACAAATTGAGTTCTTTGCATCACACAGCTATTAGTATCACTATGATTTCCTTAAGCAGCCCTGGAAGTTAATGTTTTCAAATGTTGGAGACACTGAAAAGTGGGTGGAGAAGGTGTTATATGTGCAATAATTACAGCTTATATTTACATCCTCACCTTCAAGTTTAACAAGAGTTCACTTCCCATCAATGGCTTCTGAGCAAAGGAAAGCCATGTTGATTCTGTATTCTTCACCAGAATATCTATAACAGCACTGTCCGACAGAAATACCATGTTAGCAATGATTTAAAAGTTTCGAGTAGCCACACTGAAAAAGAGATGAAATTAAACAATATATTTTATTCAAGCAAACCAGGTATCAAAAAGATACCCTTTTCCACATGTAATCAATGTAAAAAATTATTGAGAATTTTTTTTCTTTGGTGCCAAGTCTTGTAAATTCAATGTGTATTTTACATTTACAGCACATCTCAACCCCGTGTGGCTACTGGACAGTGAAGATCCATAATACTAAGTGTACAGGGGATCCAACTACCCTTCCACATCCTTTCGTTGTTGTCTTCTACTTTTCTTACCATGACAATTAACAACACTAGCAGTTTAAAGAAATTTTCACCCTCACCATCTTTAAGAAGAGGCACTTCATAAATTTCCTTTAAAAATATAGTTATACAAAAGGCCTGTAAATGCAGTCATTTGCTAAGCAATTTAGTAATGCTCGTGGCACACGTAAAAGGCTTTATTCATCCTCTTACGGAATTTTCATCAGTCGTAAAAGAAAGCACAGCTAACCGGGTGACAGGCCCTTTTGGAAATATTTAATAGAGCACAGCTGGAGCATGGCTCGTCGCTATTCCGCGTAAATCGGGAATCTGAGGGCCACTCCCACGCTCCAGACACCTGGCTCAGCCACCGGTCCAACGCCAGGACGCGATTCCGCACGAACTCGCCGAGCGTGGGGCTGCAGCGAGGGCCCAGCGCCCCCAAGGAGGTCCGCCCGCAGCTCCGAGGCTCCCCTGCTAGGCCCGGCCGGCCGCCCGACGCAGTTACCCCGCAGCGCGGAACGCGACACCCCGCAGCGCGGAACGCGACGTCCCGCACCACCGCTCCGAGGGGGCCCTCGGGTCGGCCTCCGCACGGGCCTTATAACTGGGCTTTCCCGGGCCCCTCGCGGCGGCCCCTGCACTCCCGAGCCTACGCACGGGGCCTCCGCGTCGGGAATGCTTAGACGCGGCCAGAGCCACAACTCACTAACCTGAGTAGGCAGCGCGGCCGCCGCACAGCCACTTCCGGCCTGGTCGCCGCCCCTCCCGCCGTGGGAGTCCGCACGCGGGCAAGATGGCGGCCGCGGCGGCGCGGTCAGTAACCTGGGCCACCCGGCCGGGACCCAAGACCCCAACACCGCACGCCTCTCGGACGCGCCGACGCGCCTCGGCCTTAGAAGAGGACTTCCCCGCCCTTGAGCCCCGCCTTTCGGTTGCCTGGGAGTCGCACCGCCCCGGGGCGGGGCCACTGCCCAGGAGGCCCCGCCTTCCGCCCCAGCGCTCCCGTGCTCCCCTGGAGGCCCCGCCCCAGGGGCGGCCTGCGGGAGGCATCCCGGGCACCCGCACCTGCGGGAGGTATCCCGCGCAAGGCCTCTGGGAGATGCATTATCTCTTCTACTAGACACTTTAGCTCATTCGATCACTTTAAATTTCCATTAACAATTTATTGCAGGCCATCGATGTAGTAGAAACTCCAGGGTGTGTGGTTCACAATTTATTCATTCATTTGCTCATTCCACAAACACATCTTGAGTGCCTATTGTGTACCTAGCACACTGCTGGAATCCTGGGGACACTGGAGTGAATGAAAAAGATGCGGTCCCGGCAGGAAACAGTGATGCCTTGTTAGGGCTAATACAGTGCTCCACAGGACGGGCACCCCCTTAGTGTTGGGAGGTCAGGAACGCTTTCTTGTGGACCACCAGGCTGACAGAAGAAGGATGAATATGGGATTAGATGGGAAAGGGAACAGTGGAGGAGGTTGGAAGAGATGAGCCTTCTAGGACAGAGGAAGAGCAAGTGAAGGTTGAGAAGGGATGGCATCTCAATGGAGAAGCAGTGTAGTATGGATGGATAAGCAGAGGAAGTGGGGAGAGATTAAAATGCTCTATCAGAAAGGCATTTGGAAAGGAGATTAGAGAGTTTGGGTGGACTTTTTCCTAAAGGCAATGGTGCAGTCATGGAAGGTTTTTAACTACGCAAGCAGTGTGATCAGTTTTTCAGGGAAGTATCCCAATGAAAGATCACGGTAATCCAAAAACTACCAGTGGTATGGAGAGTGGAGGTGGAGAGAAGTGTGTGGGGACTATTTAGAAGATGGAATGAACAGAGCTTGATGACTGACTTAGGAGAGTGAGGGACAAAGAGGATTCTAGGTTTCCCGTTCCCATAATTCATTCCTGCCTTTGGAGAAGTGGCGGACGAAGAAAGTGCTGCGGAGCTGCAGGGGGATATCATAAGATTCATCACTTCATACACTATCTTGCCCATCATCTCAATGGTTCAGGCCCTGGCCCCAAATTTCCAGATCAATACAAGTCTCTTCCTTATCCAAGCTCTACCATATACATAGTCTGCCCTCAGGAGATGACGTTGCTTCCTACCTCAGAAAGAATTTAAGCTACCAGGTAGGAATTCCCCACAGCCTCCTATTGTTTTCTCTTTCCTGCCCTCAGCATCATCATTCACTCTCATTCTTACCTTCTTCTTGACACAAAAGAAGAGAAGGGACGCTGTACGTTTCTCCTCTTCTGAGACCTTGCACTATTGATTTTCTCCTTTTCTATGTGTCTTAAACCTCTCCATTTCTATTGCTTCTTTACCTTCAACATATGTTTAAGTCACTCCCATTTTTCTCCTCAAAGGAGAAGGCCGTACTGGCTCTCTCTAATCCTACATCCTCCTGTTTTCCCCTGAATTCACTCTTCTCAGGCCTTCATGCCACCGCTCCACCAAAACTGCTCTTTACTTGCCTATAGTTGTCCTTCCCTTCCAGAATCTGTGCTCCACATCACCAGTTTTCATTTCATTATACCTCCACCCCCAAATGTTAGCAAGGCATTTGGTGACCCAGTTAGAGAGGACAATTCCTGGAAAGGCTTCCCTTTCAGCTAGGTGTGGCTATATGAAAAAGTTGTGACCGATGAGATATGAACAAAAATGGATCCTGTCTCTTAAAAGAGAAGCTGCTTGACATCTACTTCCTCTTCCCTCTTCCAGCCCTGTGGAAAATGGCAAAAAGAAAAATGGTGTAGAAATGGAGGCCGTGTATTATGGGAGACAAAACTGCCCCATTATTCTAAGTCCCAGTCTAATTCAGAAAGCTGATGGGGTGCCTGGGTGGCTCACTCGTTAAGTATCTGCCTTCAGCTCAGGTCATGATCCCAGCGTTCTGGCCTCGAGCCCCACTTCAAGCCCTGCATGGAGCCCCCACATTGAGCCCCCACATCAAGTCCTTGCATGGAGCCCCGCATCTTCTCCCTCTTCTGCTCCCCCTGCAAAGCTTTGTCCCCTCTCTTGCTGTCTCTCGCTGTTAAATAAATAAATAAAATCTTAAAAAAAGAAAGAAAGAAAGAAAGCTGAGCTACCTCCTACCTTCGATCAACCATAGATATCTGGGCCATTACACAAGAGAAAATAAACTGTGTTCCTTTAAAAATTACTGTTTGTTTGGACCTGTTACAGCACCTTGGCCTATTCCCTAATATGCAGGGACTCTGTCTATTTTATTCTCTGCTTAATCTCCAGAACCTAAAACAGTGCATAGCACAGATATGTGCTCAATAAAAATTTGTTGGATAAATCCTAAAACAATATCTTTCTCTACACTCTCCTCCAGCTAATATATTTTTCTCTCCTTTTCCATCTAAGCTGTTGTGAAAGTGTATTCTTCTCATGCTGCTGCCAGTTCCTTGACTCTAGAATCTCTAGAGCAATGTGATGCTTTTCTCACTCTTCTTGGAAATCCATTCCTCTTCTCCACTAAACGGTGTTCCTTGTTAGTAAACCTGGATTCCTTAGAAGAGAAGCTCCTTGCCATTCACTTCCTCTTTTCCCTTCCTGCTGTCTGGAAAAGGGCAGACAGCATTTTCCTTGTGAGTAATGAACTTTTAGTATAGAACTCTGGATTTCCTATAGCTCCTGCTGCATGATATGTATTCAAAAATAGTTACCGAGTGGGAGAGTGCATTGTACTTTTTAGAAGATTAAGCTGTGTCAGAGAACTTCACACACTGCTCTGAGGTTATACTACTTGCCTTTATCAAACATGGATTTTGTAACAGATGCCAGGGTTGCTATAGTTCAGTCTCATGGTTTTTTTGTTCTGTTTTGTTTTTTAATTTAAACGTGTGTGTCCTTAACAAGATATTGTTCTTTCTAGATATTCCATGCTCATGGATCAGAAGAATTAACATAGTTAAAATGTCCATGCTACCCAGAGCAATCTACACTTTCAATGCTATCCCGATCAAAATACCAAGAACGTTTTTCAAAGAACTGGAACAAATAGTCCTTAAATTTGTATGGAACCAGAAAAGACCCCGAATCTCCAAGGAACTGTTGAAAAGGAAAAACAAAGCTGGGGGCATCACAATGCCGGATTTCGAGCTGTACTACAAAGCTGTGATCACAAAGACAGCATGGTACTGGCACAAAAACAGACACATAGACCAATGGAACAGAATAGAGAGCCCAGAAATGGACCCTCAGCTCTTTGGGCAACTAATATTTGATAAAGCAGGAAAAAACATCCGGTGGGAAAAAGACAGTCTCTTCAATAAATGGTGCTGGGAAAATTGGACAGCTACATGCAAAAGAATGAAACTTGACCACTATCTCACACCATACACAAAAATAAACTCCAAATGGATGAAAGACCTCGATGTGAGACAGGAATCCATCAAAATTCTAGAGGAGAACATAGGCAGCAACCTCTACGACATCAGCCAAAGCAACCTTTTTCATGACACATCCCCAAAGGCAAGAGAAACAAAAGATAAAATGAATTTATGGGACTTCATCAAGATTAAAAGTTTCTGCACATCCAAGGAAACAGTCAGAAAAACTAAGAGGCAGCCCACGGAATGGGAGAATATATTTGCAAATGACACTACAGATAAAGAACTGGTATCCAAGATCTACAAAGAACTTCTCAAACTCAATACACGAGAAACAAATAAACAAATCAAAAAATGGGCAGAAGATATGAACAGACACTTTTCCAATGAAGACATACAAATGGCTAACAGACACATGAAAAAATGTTCAAAATCATTAGCCATCAAGGAAATTCAAATCAAAACCACACTGAGATACCACCTTACGCCAGTTAGAATGGCAAAAACAGACAGGGCAAGAAACAACAATTGTTGAAGAGGATGTGGAGAAAGGGGATCCCTCCTACATTGTTGGTGGGAATGCAAGTTGGTACAGCCACTCTGGAAAACCGTGTGGAGGTCCCTTAAAAAGTTAAAAATTGAGCTACCCTATGATCCAGCCATTGCACTACTGGGTGTTTACCCCAAAGATACAGACGTAGTGAAGAGAAGGGCCATATGCACCCCAATGTTCATAGCAGCAATGTCCACAATAGCTAAATCGTGGAAGGAGCCGAGATGCCCTGCAACAGATGACTGGATTAAGAAGTTGTGGTCCATATATACAATGGAATATTACTCAGCAATCAGAAAGAATGAGTTCTCAACATTTGCTACAACATGGACGGCACTGGAGGAGATAATGCTTAGTGAAATAAGTCAAGCAGAGAAAGACAACTATCATATGATTTCTCTCATCTATGGAACATAAGAACTAGAATGATCAGTAGGGGAAGAAAGGGATAAAGAAAGGGGGGGTAATCAGAAGGGGGAATGAAACATGAGAGACTATGGACTATGAGAAACAAACTGAGGGCTACAGAGGGGAGGGGGGTGGGGGAATGGGATAGACCGGTGATGGGTAGTAAGGAGGGCACATATTGCATGGTGCACTGGGTGTTATACACAACTAATGAATCATCGAGCCTTACATCGAAAACCGGGGATGTACTGTATGGTGACTAACATAATATAATAAAAAATCATTATTAATAAAAAAAACAACAACAACAAAAAAAAACAAGATATTGTTCTTTCTAAGCTCCTTCATGTTGTGCTGATCCAAGATAAGATTTGTTTGTTGTGGTTTTAAACCAATAAAGGACAACAGTTGAAGAACTGCTTATTTCCTTCTTATTTACTGCTGCCCTTCCCAACAGTTCAGCTACTATTGGAACATTCCGTGGAGTCTGTGATTGCCTAATCCCAACTCCCTTTATTTCCACAAAATCAGTCTGTACCTGAGACCAAGTTTTGCTTTCAGGCATCAAGGCGAAATTAGGGCCCTGGAAACATGTGACATGGCTTACGTAATCTTTTTACAAAGGTTGTGGATGAGAAGATCTAAGATATCTTAAAATAGTGGTCTTCAAAAAGTATTCAAGCATACTCCCAAATCAGTTCTGTAAATCAGTATACTTATTCATATATTTTGGGAGAGTACATCTAACATGGTCATTACGTAGTTCCAAGGATATGATTTTTAATAATTTTAAATATTTGAATTGTAAATAAAACTGTTGCATCACACTTCAAATGTAGTTGTTAAAATTTAAATACTTTAGTGGGAGTTTCTTACAATCATTCATTTAAAATTTTTGTGACTAAGCTTTTCTTTAATTATAGGAAATTTTATATTATTCTATTTTTCTTCTTGACCTTGTATTTCCATTTTACTTTCTCCCAGAAGTATTTATTTGTTTGATAATAAACAATTACATAGCATTTACTACATGCCAGATGCTTTACAACATAGGCTCATTTAACACTGTCTTGGGTTGGGTGCCCTGGAACCTTATTTCAAGATGGAGACTGGGATGTAGGATACTTAGAAAGAGGGTTGGGTCAACACCAGTGGAAGGAAGGAAGAAGAAGCAGGATGGAGCAGAGGGAGGAGCCGAGCTGTGATTCAATACCAACAAATGCCTCAGCCAATCCATGAGAAACTTTGAAATTGAATTGGCCCTCCAGAGGTGTCTTGAGTTGGGACAAGGGATTCAGGACTTCATACTACCTCACTGATGTGGATATGTCACTGATGTGAGCTGTCCCTTGAGGGACAAGTGGCTTTGAGTGAGGCAGTTTTCTCTGTCAAGGCAGTCCCCAAAGATGGCTGACAGCTGAAGGCCATCTGCTGACAACTTTCCCAGAAGCTGAAGGACTAAGTCATTCATTACTGAAGGGGGACATTGGGGAGGTGTGTCATGGACTTCACCACATCTTCATCACATTTTATGAAGATGATACTGTTATTTTTCCCCTTTGACAAATGAGAAAATTGAGGCACAGAAACACTAAATAAATTGCCCAAGATCTCTCTCTTTTTCTTTTTAGAGAGGAAATGAGGGGAGGGGCAAAGGGAGGAATGGGAGGGCAAAGGGAGAGGGAGAGAGAATTTTTTTTCTAAGATTTTATTTATTTATTTGAGAGAGAGAGAGAGCACAAGAGGGGGAAGGGCAGGCAGAGGGAGAGGGAGGAACAGACTCCCTGCTGAGCAGGGTGCCCAAGGTGGGACTCTATCCCAGGATCCTGGGATCATGACTTGAGCGGAAGGCAGACATTTATCTGAGCCACCCAGGTGCCCCGCCCAAGATATCTCTTAAGTGGTGGAGCGAAGTTAGGAATCCAGACATCGCGACCCCAGCATTATGCTTCTATCAAATGGTAACCACTTGATGCAGTTCTAAGTGTCATTACAATAATGTTTTAAAACAGAAGTTGGCAAACTCTTTTAGTAAAGGGCCGGATAGTAAATGTTCCCAGCTTTTCAGGTTGCACTGCCTCTATCACAATTCCCCCCTCCTGCCATCACAGTGCAAAACCAGCCGTAGATAGGACATACCCAGAGGAATGTGGCTGTGGTACAGGAAAACTTTATTTATAGGAGCAGGTGGCAGGTTGGATTACTTGGCTAAATTCTGTTTTAGAAAAACATTTAAAGAAGGAAACACTCATGGTTTATTGTTATAGGAATAAAATAGTACCGAATGGAATAAACGTCATAATTCTACCCTTATTTTTTAAAGACCGGAAGGAATAATGGTGACATTTTATTAGTAGACTCCACTGCGTGCTAGGTTTTAAAGTGATCATTATTTTCTTCATTATACTTTTCTATGTTTTCTAAAATAAAAATGTAAAACTTCTTTTAATGAGGAAAAAAACCCAATGAATATTATTTTAAAGAGTATGGTTGGAGGAATTAGGATGCTAAATTCCATAATGATAGACAGACACATCATAATCCTGAACCTCCGGAGTGAAGGCAGAAATAAGGTTTAAGCAGCATGCGAGATGCTTCAGTAACTGGAGCCATTCTAGGATGCTAACGTTTCCTGCTTTGCTCATTGCTTCCTCACAGGGTCGTTTCATGTGTGGGTGACTTGGTGTAATGGAATGAATGTGTGTGTCCCCCCAAAACTGATATGGCGAAATCCTACCTCCTCATGTGATGATATGAGGAGATGGGGCCTTCGTGAGATAAGGTCACATGAATGTGACCTCCGCCCTCACGAATGGGAGTAATGCCCTTATAAAAAGGATCCCAGAGAGCTCTCGCAACCCTTTCCTGCCATGTGTGGACATGATGAAGTCGGGACTCTGAAATCCAGAAGAGGGTCATCATCAGAACTCCACCATGCTGGCACCTTGAGCTCAGATTTCCAGCCTCCAGAACTACGAGAAATAAATGTCTGTCGTTTACAAACCATGCAATCTATGGTAATTTGTTACAGCAGCCTGAACTGACTAAGAAACTTGGCTCATCCCTTCTGATGAGCACTGAAGCAGTAAAGGAGCAGCTGTCAAAATACTATCAGATCAGCACTGTTAATTCTAGTGAAACACAGGCCATATCGCTGCCTGGTCTCTTCCCCTCCTTGGATGGGATTTGAATAAATCACATCTGGGCTTTTGAAACAGATGATGTGGCTAAATCCTACTAATCTCTCTGTTCCCATAGCCATTGCCCTAGTTTTGGTCTTAATTACTGCTCACCCAGACAGCAGTCTCCCAACTGGCCTCTAATTTCCCCGTTTCTACCTTTTTCCTCTAAGCCATCTCCTCTGTGTGGCCAGATTGGTCTTTCTGAGCACATCTCAAGTGACCCTCTTAGGTAGAACTCTTCATTGGTTCGTGTTCCCTACAGACCAACAACCAAACTTCTCAGCCTGCAGTTAAGATGTCAATACTGTAAGTCTTAACAGTCAATGAGAAAGAAAATTTGTGTTTTCAATGGATCAAATTATTTTTAGAATTACCTACGCCAGACAAAGCCCAAAGCAGTTGTAAAGCCAGGCTTCTTTTGACAATAAGATGAGAAAAAGATTTCCAGAACCATCACTGAAAGTTAGACATATATCTGACTATGAAGGTGACGCATTCAGAATCAGTGTTATTTTGAGCAAAAGACTGGGTCACAGAAAAACCAAAGCATATCTGATTGCCCTGATCAATAATTTGGACTGTTTCTGAACTAATATACAATGTGTGATTATGAAGGCTTCAAATGGATAATGGATTTGATTCTCATGTTCAAAATCTTGGACCATCAGCAGCTTATTTGAGAGGCTAAGCCTGACTTTCTTAGTAAGTATAATTGCAACCCTAGGAAGAAATTCAAGAGGTAAGAAATCAGAAGCATAAAGAGAATCAGAATTAGAATCGGATAGAAATGATGAGGAAACAAATTTACTTCCTAAGGTCTAACCCTTTTGGAACTTTTTATCAGTTTTATAATTGCACAGTGGAGTGTATTTTATCTTCTTCTGAAAAACATTTAGAGGAATCTGCTAAATTTGAGAAGAAGTATTCAGTTTGTAATAATGTTTATGAGTTTGAGGAAATCTAGCTTATTAAATCAATATATTTTCAAAGTATTAGTTGCATAAATGAGGTAAAATATATATTAATGATTTAAAGATGGATAAATTACACAAAATGGTGGATATTCCTCTCCATGTAACATGCACAAAGCTTCTGGGATATTAGGAAAAAAGTTATCAACATGAAGATGTCCCCATTCCAGCCCAATATGTTTTTCCCATTTGATCCCTTAACCCATACTAGCTCCAGCCCTACGGAATTGTCCCTAATTACTTTTACATAGCGCTTTTCCTCTAACATGCCTGGTACAGTGGGTAGTTAGATGCGCATGAGCAGGAGGAGAGACAGGAGGAAAACAGACGGACATTTGCTAGGGACCACCCGGTCTCTGTCCAAGAAACTGTCCCATCTCCCTCAGATCAATCCCTTGTGCTTTTTAGCACAGACTGATAAGCAGAAGATAGAGGCTTCAGGGACTTCCTCAACTTTGGAGCATGTGCTCTAAGAAAGACTCTGTCCACTAGTAACCCTGAGGCTCTTATAACATCATTATAATACCATCTGCACTGAGGTTTGGACCCCCACCATGGGTTGCGCTCATGGGAAGATGACTAACACAAACTTGCCCAAAAGTTTGGAGGGGAGGAAACCAAGGCAGACTCAAGGTGGAGTGATAATAACAAGATGGGGAGGGAGAAGACTAAATAACCCCCTCTAAAAGAACACAGTGAGAAACTCAGCACCCTGCCACCCATCCTCAGGTCAGCCTGCTTCTCTGTCCCAGGTGTGTACCTTCACTTTGGTAAATGAAAAATCTTTGCTACTTTATCATTCTATCAGGTCTCTCGACTGAATTCTTTCCTTTGAGACAATAAGAACCAAGGAATTCCACAATCTACCGCCTGGTAACATGACTTTGTTCCAATTTTTTTTTTCCTGGAATGCTCTTCTCCAAGAATTAGAAAAATTAAATTCTATTCATCCCTCAAGATGTATCACTCAGTTCCTCCTTAATATCTCCCATAGCTGGAAGTAATGTCTACCTCTCCAGACAACTTGGCACCTTGTCTTCTGTGAATACACCAGACTCTTTGCCTCTTCGCGCGTGGGTGCGGGGTGCGCGCAAACGGGCACGCACACCCGTATCACCGTATACTGTAATAATGCTATTACCTATTATATTGCAATATACTTATATAGTTTGTGAATTCCTTGAGGGTGGGATACATGTTACAGTCATCATTGTTCTCCTTCTTATTTGTTGAATCAAAATAAGGAATGCATGATGAAAAATTACACAAATATATGAAGGCTTCCATTCCAACTAAAAAATTTAAAAATATTATTGTGAAAACAATATTGAAGGAAATGTCTTAAAATTCAGGTACTTCTACCATGCGTAACTGTTTTCATTCCTCTGTTTCTCTTTCAGGATTTATCTGTGCTCATACAACATATTTGTTTGAGTAATAAGATGTTAAAAAATAGAATTGGCCATGTGTAACAACTGGCTAAAGCCCCACTAGACTGGAACAGAACAGTAGGTGGTGAATACTCCCACTTTCCAAAGCGAGATGCTACCACCTGCAAAACTGGAACAGATTTTGTAGCCTGAAGACCCCAAACCCTCCTGATGGGGGTTAGGAACTGAAAAATCTGAGAAAGATTTCTTTAGAGAAATTCACTTCCAGGGAGTCTTACTCCTAATCCCCTAGGAGAGATCTTAGGGTGCTGTTGTCCATAGAGAGCTTGATCTGTGCAAGTGGGAACAGAGACGTGGGTAGACAACATGTTGGTCTGCTGTCTGGGCCATGCCTGAAAACTTGAAAGGCCAGCTGGTTGTTCTGAAGGCCTAGAAGTAAGAGGCGCGTCTGTTGGGAAAACCTTCACTCCTGGGGTTTGTCAGGATAAACAATAACTGGGTGTGCCCTGCAGACAGGATGAGGGCCACCAGGGTGAGAGAGGCAGGAGAGCACAGTCAGATAAGAGGGCTTTCTGGCGGGAGTGAGGGGCCCTCAGCTGAGAGGCATTGGTGGTGTTCCATTGGTAACAGGCTGGGGTCAGAGAAGGTGGAGTTTGACACCTGCCAGAGAGGAGACCTAGCTGGCTTTAAAAGAATGTGGGGTGAGAGATCCCCAGTGAAGCAGTCTCCAAAGAACAAGGGAGGGCTCCACAATGGAGAAAGAGATCACTTTAATGCCTTCCAAAACCTAAGCAAGGCAGTTGACTTAAGTAATTCTTTCTTGCTGGTCTACCTGGAAGAAGGGCAGAGAGATACAGAGTGGGGAAATGGGAAAGTTGACTTTGCCCCTTTTCCCACTGCACGCTTCCAGCCTGAAGCAAGCCCCAGCTGTGGAGACGAGAATCTTCAAGCTCAGAGTTTTGGCTGCTACATAGGAATAGACATTTTGATTGTGGGAAGCACATAGTTTTTATGGTTAAATGTGAAAGAAGTGATTTTTATAGAAAAGACTGATCCAAAGACTCATGGCACCTGCCTGGGATGTCATCCAAATGGAAAAAAAAAATCCTGCCCTCAAAAATAGGAACAAAAGGACAGGGGGGAGTAAAATAAAGTTTTATAATGCATCCTATGGAGTCCTGCATTTTCAATGGATTGGTGACGTTCGAATGGAATCAGAATGAGCAAAATATTGTATGTAACTGAAATTTCTAGTCTTTAATAAGTTAATGCAAATTATAAAGTGTAATAATAAATTACAAAAAAAGATTTTACAACTCTATACCAAAATATTAATTGCATGAACAGTGGTGTGACATTACACAGGGCTGAAGCCTACAGTTCTGTTGGTTGTGCATTAAATAAATGCCTCCAGAAGGGTCATTTGCATTGTGATTATTCTGACAGGTTGTCAGGCAGTAAGAGTCTTGAGAAAAAGGCACTTTTCTAATAGGGGATATGATAATGTATGTTACATGTGTAATACTGTAAAGGGAATGATACTGTATGTCACGAGAAGCAGGCACACATGGTGTATAAATTAAGTAAATGCCCAGACTATTAAAATACTGTCTTGTGATGATAGATGCTGAGACAGGAAACATGGACCAACGGGTGTTACACTCTCATCCCCATCATTCAGGATAAATCCAACTCCTCCTCCTATGCGGACGTGTGAATAATGGGAGGAAAGAGACACCAAAAGTTATACACTAACGTAAGTACCATAGAAATATGAAAGCAAGGGCACACTTGCTTGTTAAAGAAAATGGAAATATCAGTCAGCATCCCTGTCAGAACTATAGTCATGTGTCAACTGCAACCAGAGATTGAATAAAGGATACAAGGATTTGACAAAAATCAATGAAATCATTCTATGAGAATCAGTTTGCTATTTGGAATTTATAATACAGAAAATATTGTATGTTGCTATTATTTGTAAATTGTATACCACACACTCTTTCTATCAGTTGCATTTGTAATAAGCTTACATAAATTTGTGTGCACACATACGCTTTTCCAGAGAACCAATTGTTAAATCCTCTTCAGCAAACCACTGGATACCACGCTTATTCATTTTTTTTTCCCTTTTCCTAGGCCAATACTTCCTCAGTATTTCTCAGAATTGTTCCCTTCTTTCCATCCCCACCGCTGGTACTTGAGAGACTTACCTCTCATTGGTATTTTGCTATGATTGCTAATAAGTCTCTCAGTCTCCAGGCTTGCTTCTCTGCAATTAATTCTTCACACAGCCACCAGAGTGATTTTCCTAAAATGAAAATGTGATCATGTCACTCCTTTGCTTAAAACTGTTCAGTGGCTCCTTGTTGCTTTCAAGATAAAGTCTAAACTCTTTAACACGGCATCAAAGAAATGCCTACTTCTCTTGTGCTCCCTGCACTTCCAGCCTCCATGTCACAGTCTGGACTGGGAGCCCTCTTCACAGGTCTCTTTTATAGATATTATTGCACTAGATTGTCATTACCTGGGGGTTTTTTTTGCCAATATTTTGTTATGAAAATTTTCAAACATACAGAAAAGTTGACAGAATTATAAACCCACTACCCACCATCTAGATTCCATGACTAACATTTGATCTGTAACTGACATATTTGTTCTCTCGTATATCTGTCTACCTGGGCCTTTATCCATCTTCTTTTTACATGATGCGTTTCTTTCTTTAAAAAAAAAAGATTTTATTTATTTATTTGAGAGAGAGAAAGAGACAGAGATAGAGAGAGCATGAGCGGGGAGAAGGGAGAAACAGGCTCTCCCGCTGAGCAAGGAGTCTGACGCAGGGCTGGATCCCAGGACCCTGGGACCATGATCCGAGCCAAAGGCAGATGCTTAACTGACTGAGCCACCCAGGTGCCCATCATATGATGCATTTCAAAGTAAGTTGCAGATAATAGTACACTTTGGTTGCAAACACATCAGCACGGTATCATTAACTAGAGTTTGTCATTTGATTACTTAAAAAATATTTTTGGTAAAATTTGCCATTGCCTTTTACCTCCTTATCTTTTTCACTGGGCTGAAGTGACTGGGTCTTATTTGTCTTCTATCCAATGCCTCACACACAGTATAAACTATATATGAGTTAATGTTTGTTAAATAAATGCATCTGAGATGTCATCAGATGTTAGTTTCTTGATTCACATATAAAAGTAATTTTGTCACCTCCGTTGGCTTCTTCTCTTATTCCCCTACACAGAAAATTTTGTAGAAAGCAATTTACATTCTACCTGTTCAGAATCATAGGCAATTAAGAATTTTAATCTGTTAATGACAGTAGACAAGCTGACTCTCATACTGTGTCTTTCCACAAAGCCCCACAAGATGGTGCCCAAATGTCTTTTTTCAACCAATAGTTCCTCAGGACCCAGGGTCAGTCCTAATTTGTTTATTTGGCATTTCTGAATTCGGTCAATTAATATAATGGAAAATATATAATTAAGTAAAAATTACGTTAAAAATCATACATGTGTAATTTCATAGTTCTGGATATAAACAATAAATAATGATTATAATAGGTACCTTATATTTGTGTAGAGTTTTATATTATTAAAAGATTTTTCAAAGAAAAAAATATTAATTCACCTCAGGTCTCTTTCACTGTAAACTTTGTCCATGAATAATTTACTTTTAGTACAGAATTTGAAAGGACAGACAAAGAAACAAACTATCACCCAGGAGAAACTATATAATTTAGATGTAACTCAAAAAGCAGATGAATCTCTTATCTCAGTTAGGGACAGTGTTGTGGTAACCAGTGTTGTAATGGGTTGATATAATGTGGGATAATAAGTTACTTACTGTTCTTAAAAACATTTAGTTTAGTGTTCCAAGAGAGAAGGTCCAAGTCATACTCTTGGAGCCAAGAAGGATGATGAACTCCAGAAACTTCAGAGCTTTGGGGCAAATGTTAGAAATTCTTTAAAAAAAAATCTACTAAATCAAGATTTTATATGGAAAGAAATAGAAGGGGACTTCCAATGACAGATTTTTTCAAATTGAGTAAAAGGTCTTTGACTTCTCTTTTCTCAGTTGATAATGTTCTTTTCTACTCTGGGTCAGTGGTGAGAAAGGTGGTCAAAATTGGAAGGAGAGTATGAAACATTACCTTATACCTTGGTCTTGGTCCAGATTTATAATTTCCATACAAGCTTGAGCAGATACGTTACTAGCCTTTTTAGTATTTCTGTAACATCATATAGATAAAACCTTCTGACTTACACAAATCATCCCAAACTTGGATTCCTTTTAAATGTTTTTAGACCCCAAAATACCATCACTACTAAAATGGAGATCTTGGCACTGGTACCAAAACAAATACAGCCGACAAAGATTCTACTCTGGTAGAGTATTCAAAATTTTTTAAAAAGTTGAAAAAAGATTTCTTGCCTCGTAGCGCTCTGAAAGAGAGCAATCTAATGTATCATGGTTCTCAAGTGATTGATTAATGCTAAAAAATTACTTTGCATAATCACTCATTTATTTAATATTTAATATTATATAAATTATATATATTATTTATATTATTAAATTATATTAATTAATTATATATTAAATTATATTTTTATTTTATTTTATTTATATTTTATATTTTATATTATTTTATTTATTTTATTTTAATTTAATTATTATATAATATATAATTAATTATATATTAAATTATAAATTAAATATATAAGATATATATTAATATATATTATTAATATATATTAATATAAATATAAATATTTAATATTTAATAAATATTTATTGAGTGTTCACTCTGGGCCATTAATGTAATAATAGTAAAAATAGCGTGCTTCTTTCTTCTATGAAGACTTATTTTTTTTTTAAGATTTTATTTATTTATTTAGCAGAGCAAGAGACAGCCAGCGAGAGAGGGAACACAAGCAGGGGGAGTGGGAGAGGAAGAAGCAGGCTCCCAGCGGAGGAGCCTGATGTGGGGCTCGATCCCGGAACGCTGGGATCATGCCCTGAGCCGAAGGCAGACGCTTAACGACTGCACCACCCAGGCGTCCCTCTTCTATGAAGACTTTGCTACAGCCAGCACTGTGCACTGCAAACTATAGAAAAATTAAAGATGTTAAGGTAGATGTTGTCCAGGGGGTATATAAAGGAGGTTGACCCCTATTAGCAATAATAAAGGCATAGTGAAAACTCTAAAAAAAACACAAGACTTTGCTACAGAACAACTGTCAGAAGGGCATGGACTCCAAGTCAACTTTTCTAGCCATCATCGTTATCCATGTGCTCTCATTCGGACTGTGTATGTCCAACTGCTCACTAATTCAAGCCCATCCATTAGGATTAAGACTGCAGTCTTCACCCATGGCACCTTGTTTCTCTGGGGGCAAAGCGAATTGCCTCATATAAATGGATAGGACACAAGATTTTCTTTGGAGTCACCTACCCAATCAGATTGGTGCTGGTGGCCACACCTGGGAATGAAAGGCTGCAAACCTTGTGTTCGGGCTACCCTATTTGACTTTGGGGGAGAGAAGGACAAGGATGAGCAGGCAGGACTCCAACCCGTCCCCAACTTCAGTCAGAACAGTTCTGAAGCAGGAGGGCTTTAGTTCCTATCTCCGCACCAGGAGCTACCTGTTCGCTTCTTATAGGTATATTGTTCTGGGTGTTGGTACTCTACCCCCAGAAAAAAGGGAAGTGACCGTCTGGAAAAAAATGCCGCTTCCTTGTCCCCTGATCCTCATGTCACAAAAGTGACAAGTGTGGCTAACATCCACAGGCTGTTTAAGGTGTATGTGTGGTTGCTTCCCGGGAAATTCCATTTGTGCTTCTGCAGGGTACCCACTGTTTCTTCTTTTTGTTACCAAAGCCTCACAAAGCTTCCTCAGTTCCTCAAAAACTGCTTTGTGGTGCAGAGACAATGAAAACACGAACATTCACACGGGTATGTAATTTAATGATGCAGTTGTTGTTCTAAGTGAGGCTCAGGGGTCAGCTGCATCTGAGGTGAGATATCATTCTGGCATTCTCTAGCACAGATATGACAGTGGGGAAGTGACCGCGCTCCTCTCTGCCTCAAATCCTCATCCGCAAAACGTGAAACTTCCAGCACTTACTGTCGGTAGGCGGTGGCGCTGTGGGAGGGTTAAGCGCCGTCCTGTGCGTGAAGCCCTTCGCACAGTGCCTCGCACCTGGCACAGTGTTCATGAAATGGAAGCTATTATTGTTGCAATAAGCAGACCCGTAAATGTCAACATGCCTTCCTAAGAAAGCTGATTTTAAATAATTATGACGGGAACATTTCTATTGCTATCTCCAATCGTCTTGGAACTCTCTACCTCTGAGGCAGTGTATTGAGAAGCCTGTTGTCTAGGAGTCGAGGGGCTTCCTGGCAGCAGATTTCACACCAATAAACACCGACTGAAAATGGGTCATAATGACAAGGTGGAAAGTAAGAAAAAAGAGAATGGAACCACTTGAGTGACTACCTTTCTGGGACAGAGAGCTCAGAATATTGACCACCGTACACCTAGCTCTTGTGTTATAGTTTGGAAGGATCTCGATAGCTAATTAAATTCACTCCTTCATTTCATAAATGGGAACTGAGGTCCCCACACGAGGGACAGAACCAGGGCTAAATTCAGATCACTCTTTCACTGTATATCGACTATTTATTATGAACATTTTCAAAAATCACAGATGTAGAAAGGCTAGAATAATGAACTTCTCTATACTTTTCATTCAGCTTCAATAATTATCAACCCATTGCCTCTCTTGGAAAACCAGTTTTGAGTCTGAGGCTGTTGTCATTTATACTCCCTCACAAAGCTGTCCAGAACCAATAACACACAGGCAAAGAAAAAACATCAAAATAGAAGGAGGACATGGTATGAGAAACAGCAGGTTGTCAATAAATGCCTAAAATGTAGAAAATCTGCTCAAGTTATTTTTATAACAGTCTGGAGAACACAGGCTTGTTCTGACAGGACACTGTTCCTTTAAATTACTTACTGATCCCACCCCGATCTTGCACCCTGGCCAAATGCCTGACCACTCTTGCTTTAACTTAGGCTAATAAACATGAATAAAAGATTGCAAAACTTTCAAGACCAGAGATAATTTTTAGTTCCACAGAACAGAACAGTATCAAATAACCAACTCCATCCCCAACAATGGTCCTTGCTGTTGGCATTTGCTTAATCAGTCTTTAATTCCTGTTTGACAAACTTTATAAGGTAAGACATAACTGTTTTATTTTAATCACTTGAAATCAGATAGGACCACCTAGGCACTGTGGAAGACTAACGGGTTTGCCTACTTAATATGTGAAGAAAGCTTATCAAAATTTTCTATCCTCTGCCATTACATTAATTATTAGAAAAATATAAATAATTATTAAAATGTTGACATTCAAATTTTATTTCAAAGTTTAAAATTGATTTTTAATTTGCAGTCTACTACCTAGCATTGCAATGATGTTAATAACTTTCGGGACTTCTTTTTCTTAATTTGGAACATATTTTTATAGCTCAGTATTAATTACAGAATATTTTATAATTTGGCAATTTGAATAGACTTCTTTTGATAATTTTATCTTTATGTGAAACAAATGAGATGCAAACACTGTGAATACAATAGGTAAACTGTGCTGAAAGAATTTTATTTTTGAAAAATCACAAAATATAAAGTCTCTTGGAATTATTGATTCTGATACTTATCCAAAATAAATTTTAGGCAAAAAAGGCAAAAATATGGCATTTGGTTAAAGATAATCATTGTTTCTGCATTTATAAAATGTAACTTATAGTGAACAGAGAGGTTTATTTTTCTTTCATTTAACTAATGGCATTTTCCCCCTGAAACCTATTTTGCTTGTATATGATATCTAAATGAGAGAAAGGTAAGAATTATTAAAAACTGAGGCAAAATAAAATATGGAAAAAATGGTTAGAAATGGGTGTGCACTTAAGATGCCAAACTAATAGAAAAGAAAGACTTTTTAGGAAGGCAGTAAAACCCAAAACCCAAAAGTATAAGGTATAAGGGTGTCCTCTAGCTAATATCAGTAAAGAGAGGGGAATAGCAAGACTGCTTTGGGAGAGCTGGATAAAAATATCAGAGCAAATAGTAATGAAAGATGAGACATAGTGATTAATGCTAATGAGTAAGTGTGACAGTGAACGCTGTATATAGAAGCTTCAGGTATGCATTCACGATCATATGTCAAAAAACCTATAGGAGCAGGTGCTTAATTTTAGGAAAGAGAAGTCTTTATTTAAAGACAGCATTTCTAAAGCCCAAAATGAGGCCTACTAATGAAGAGAAAGTGGTTTTCTGCTCAGGATCCTGCATGCGAATCATCTTCTTTAGATTTTTGAAGAGTTCTATTGATCATGTAGCTTGTAAAATCTATTTTCAATAAAATTAAATTCTCAGTCTCTTACTTGCACAACTTCTGAGACACATTTATGGTATGGGCTCAACAAAAGAGAAAGGTTATGTGTAATACTAGGGACACGGTGTTATTCCGCCTGCCTCCCCCCACTCCTGAAAATGCTATAGCAGCTGTGTTTTTCTACATAGCCTTATTCTTACACTAGTCTTCAGAGTTAAATGTGTACACCCTTCTGTATTCTTCTCTTTGGTTAATAAGGAATAACTTGGGCAGGGATGTCCTTTATGTGTTCTATTTCCTCAGCAAACTCCTTCTTCTTTTTCTTTTTTAAACACCCAGCTGTCTTCACATCTTAGCACACCTGGTCTGAGGAACAGTTGACATTGGCCAATTGCACTTGATGCACTGGCCATACTGATACAGTGTCAGCTTCATAACTCTGCGACACCATGTCAGTTGAGGAGCAGATTTTGGCATGGAACTATCCATTGGTTCGTCCTCAACCCAACAGCTTTGATTCCTTTTTTGGGGTTTCTCCATCTCGCATGTATGAAAGAGGCCAGTCATCCATTCCATTTCTCGCTGCCTTTGCACATATTTCTACCCCCTGTTTAAGCCTGGAAAAATCGTGCTCATGATTTCCCAGTTCCCATTCCCTGAAGGCAAAATGAAGGAAAATGTGATTTCCTTTTCCAGAACTTTTGAAGTCAATATAGTTTAAGAAGGAAAGCATTTTCAAATGATGCAGAACGTTGGTTCAGAAAAAGCTTTCTTGTTTCTTCTCAAGTATACTGGGCTAGCCCCCCATGAGTCTTCTCTTGCCAAGGAAACTTGTGGGTTTAAAAGTCATTTGGTGTAGAGCCAGCCATATCGAGAGAAGATGGCTGTAGATTTTAATACAGGATTAGGTTTTTCATTATTAATCTACCCAGAAAAATAGTTTCACAGGAATGTTCAGAGGAAGTGCTTCCTGATTTCAAGTCTTATTTCTGTCCATCAGTTCTTCACTAGAAGAACGGTGTTGCTGAGCAAATCTACTATTTTTGTTCTCATACTCTCTTTATTTGTTGGATTTGTATTCAGCCGTAGTCCAGCTTGGAACTCTGCTGTAGATGAAGTTTCCAAGTAAGAGTATAAAAGAGAAATGGTATTCTATGGGAACTGGTGGGGCGATTTCATTTTTGACTTGCCTTTTGAACTCACTGAAGTTGTGCATGTATTATTAAGACTGAGATTATGGTGGTTCTCTACAACCCTGTAAAAATACTGAGATTGTCAGGAATTAGTTATAATGAAACAACCATGTAGCAACCTGATATCACCTTGAAGAATGTGAAAATGTCAAAACAGACGCTGTGCTTGAACCATAGTCATCATATAGAGTGGGACTGAAGTGTTTAAATGGCTTTTCCCACTCTCAGCTCCCCATAATAAAATGGGAAATTCATATTACTTGGACGTAATTCTTTGACTATATAGAAATATTCAGTAATAAATGTTTGATTGTGGTGCCATGATTTACTTGGATTAGAATCCTTTAAAATCTCAATGTGGATGTTTTTCTGTAAATATGAGTGAAAACACTTTGCTCCTGTCACATGCCAGTTTCCAATTCTGCTGGCTTGAAATTAAAAATAGCAAACACTGTATTTGACGAAAGTATTTATAACCGATTTTTCTATTAAAGGTGCTACAAGACAGATGACTTTTCACCATCTACCATAATGTGGAACAGATATTTTGTCTTCTATCTCCTGCTTTTGCCAGCTTTTAGGAGTCAAACAATACATGGACAAAGAAAGAAAGGATCAAAGTCCAATTTACTGGCAAGGAAAAATGGTCTCCAGGGTAAAAAAAATATGTTTTGTTTTTGTTTTTAATGAATGTTAGCCTTTTAGAATACTAATAGGAATTTTTCCAAATAGTAGTTGATGTAAATAGCAAACCATATATATAAACATTTATGTAACATTCTATTTTAATATAATTATATTATGGTAATAATATACCCTCTATACTTATAGAGCGTACTTACAAAAACATGAGATGTTTTAGAGCCCTTGTACATTTATTATCTCATTTGAGCCTCGTAGTAGCTTTGTAAAATGGGAATGACAGATTGCCACTGTCATAGATAAAGAAATGGAGGCCCAGAGACATTAAGTGGCACATCCAAGGCCATTGGCAAATTAACTAGAAAGAGCTAGAATTCAAACTTAAGTTCTCTGCTTTTATGTTTCCTTCTCCCTCATTGCTACAGTGTGATATGTATAGTCATTTTCTCTCTTGATTTCAAAAAAGCTACAAACAAAAAAACTACCCACAAAACAAGATGGGGCCTCACCAATGTGACATACAGCCTGAGAATCAGGCAGAGCAGTATTTACTTCTAGACAACTTCACCCAATATTTGTTGAATTTTGGGGTACCTGGGCGGCTCAGTCGGTTAAGCATCCGACTCTTGATTTCGGCTCAGGTCATGATCTCAGGGTCGTGAGATTGAGCCCCATGTCGGGCTTCACGCTCTGTGGAGTCTGCTTGAGATCCTCTCTCTCCCTCTGCCTCTGCCTGTCCCCCTCACCTATCCCTGGAAATAAATAAAATTAAAAATATATGTATATTTGTTGAATGTTTAAAATATTTGAAGTTTTGCTTATTTGTTTGCTTCTGACTTGCATGATTTTACAAAAGGCAAAGAATTTATAGATTTGAAAAGAGATTTAGCTCATCACAACTTAAGCCCTATCTCCAAGATGCCTCTGTTTTTCACTCCCCACTTCTGTCAAAAAACAAAAATAAAAACCAAAAAACCCAAAAACACAATACACATCACACCACCTTAGGGCTTTTCTTATGCAAAGTCATTTCATGAGTATGAACAAATATTTTGCCTAACTTATTTGTTCTATTTCAGACTCTACTTGCTTCATAGATGTTGTCTTCATTGTGGACAGCTCCGAAAGTTCTAAAATTATTCTCTTTGATAAACAGAAAGACTTTGTGGATAGCTTGAGTGACAAGGTTTTCCAGTTGACCCCTGTTCGCTCCTTGAAATACGACATCAAACTGGCAGCGCTTCAGTTTAGCAGCTCTGTCCAAATTGATCCATCCTTTTCTTCTTGGAAGGATCTACAGACTTTTAAACAGAGGGTCAAGTCTATGAATTTCATTGGGCAAGGCACCTTCTCTTATTATGCCATCTCCAATGCGACTGGGCTACTTAAGAGAGAAGGGCGTAAAGATGGTGTGAAGGTGGCTTTGCTGATGACTGACGGCATTGACCATCCAAAGAATCCAGATGTTCAGAGTATTTCTGAAGACGCCAGAACTGCAGGAATATTATTTATCACCATTGGACTTTCCACTGTAGTCAACGAAGCCAAACTTCGTTTGATATCTGGGGATTCATCCAGTGAACCCATTCCACTGTTAAGTGATCCAACCCTTGTAGATAAAATTCGAGATCGCCTGGTAGGTACCTAATGAGTTGGTTATATATATATATTCCCAATCGTAATATTGATACCTTAATTACAAATTCTGTAAGGATAGATACTGGGTCAGAAAGATGAAAGAAAAAGAACCCACCTTGGAAATAGCTAGGAGAATCTTTCTGAAGTCTTTCTCCACTTCCTTGATAGTTTACACCAGATAAACTGGGAAAGCATGAGGCTCATGTTCTGGCATCGCATTCCTAACTCTATTGCTAGCCAATGCTGAGGATTTGGAAGAATTACTTTCCAATCATACTTTCAGGCTCCTGTTCATACATCCTGGGATCACGAACACTGCTGACTTATATTCAGTTTGTGGTCAACTTGTGGTCTGCTATATTTGTACTACGTTGGTTTTTTCCCATTTAACATCTGCAGAAATATTTTGACTTGATGGCTCACCTACTGCTATAATATGCTATTCAAGCAAGTTCATAGACTTACAATTTTTTTTATTACATCCTCATTCTTAGGTGTTAGCAAGCCCACCCAATTTAAAATCATCTGCGACTTGCAGTCACCCAACAGTTTCTCCCTGCAGATCAATGCGTGCCATTTGATCGGTCTGATTAGTTGTGTCAAAGCTTTTCTTTGTTGATTGCTCAGCTGTGTGTGAGATCCTTTCCTTTCTGCTTGGGAAAACACAAGGCAATGCAATCAAAATAAAATCCCTCTTCACAGTGTTTCTCAAGGGAAAACTGGAGAAAAAGTGGTTGATTTGTTAAGTGTTAAAAATTGATTTTCTTAAAAATATTGATTTTTTTCTTGAGAAGAGAGCAGGGCAAATATGTCCTTTAGGTACTAAGCATTTCATATGGCTGTTTTCCATAGGTTGCAAAAAAAAAAAAAAAAAAAAAAAAACCCTCAGCCTTGTTTCAGAGATTGTTTTGACCCTTTTGCCCCTTCCCCCAATCTTTTTTCTAACATTATTCTTATAACTCATAGGTCAATATTAACTATAAGATAATAACTGGTAAGTTATTCTTATAACTGTTGTTTTTAGCATGAGACATTAACTTTAAAATAAAATCTAAGTAATAGTTACCACATCTTGAGGGCTCTGTGTATTAGGCATTTTTTCTGAGCACTTTACAACAATCTTATGATGTAGGTACTATATTATCCTCATTTTACAGTTGAAAATGTAAGGACAGGCAAAGGCCCTGGGGTCTTCATGCTTAACCCTGTGAAGATATATTGAAAGTAGAAAATAGTAACTGTGTTTTAAGGTTTTCTCAGCCTTGAAACAGTTAAGCAACATCCCTCCTCCAAAGTTCTATTGTTTCTAGCCTCTTGTTCTGGGGCATTGGGGGTAGATAGGGAGAGCTGTGCCTAGGCTTGAGATGATGAATTCGGCCCTCAGGGGACTAGAGTGAGGGCCCATCCTAGCATCTCTTTTGCATAAAAGGGAAATGTGCAGGGGTGCTGGCTAACTGCCTAGCGCTGCCTGTGCCGTAGGTTAAGCGAGTCCTTAGCACGGAACCCAAAACAGAAGATTCAGCATGTGCAGGAAAGAACACTGGAGTTGGGATGAGTCGCCAATTGCTGACTATAGAAGATACAGGACAGGCAGCTCCTTGTTTGGCCAAGCTGTGTAGGCTCAGGAGGTTCCTGTTCCTTCTAGACGCACCCTCCTCGCAGAGAGCTCCTGCCCAACTCACAACACAGGATCTTGGCAGTGCACTTGAAGCAGGACTATTTGTTCGTTTCTGAGGAAGCCAGAGAATGACCAAGTGTCCCAACGACCCTGCTCTTCCTTAGCATCCTGTGATTTCAGCTTGTTTGTCCAGATGGAAGCTCTATGAACAAGCCACTTCTTAGGAGATGCTGCTTTCTAAACACTCCCAACATCCGAAGGGCTTCTGAGGCCCTTCAAAGAACAATATACTGTTTCAATGTTTCAAATCGCTACTGTGTAGGGGGCAGACCTTGATTCTTGATCAGGCCATTGGAAAAATGCCTCATCTCATCTATTTCTATTACATTTTTAGTTGAATTCTTTAACTTTTCATTTTGAAATAATTATGTAGTTGACTTTCTAAAATAAGTTAATTAGGTATCATTTAAGTACAAAACTGCATCTGCTTAAAGTTCACAATTCTGAGTTTTGATAGACGTATAGATGCATGACACCACCAACACAGTTAAGATACAGAACATTTCTGTCACCCCCAGACTTTTTCGTGCCTCTGCAAGATATCCTTCCCTTGCCTCCCAGCCCCTGATCTGACTTTTGCCAATCCAGATTAGTGCACACTTTCTAGGCTTGCACGCAAATAAGCTCGTGCAGTGTGTACTCTTTTTTTGTCAGGGTTCTTAGACCCAGCATAATGATTTTTGGAATTCAACTGGGCTGTTTTTTGTATCAGTGGTTTGGTTTTTTTTCATTGCGGAGTAGACTTTAGCTGAATTTTAATGGACATGAGTGCCCACAATGAATAGATCTTGCAGGAGCCAAGACAAATCAAGGACTCATTACCAACTCCTTGGCATTTCTAGTAAAAACGATCATGTAAGAACCCCATGAAAACACTTCAGTTCTCAATAACCTCAGAGAGACCTGAGGATTCCACATTGAAGAGGATATATAAAATGTTCTAATACTATTTTATTATGATTTAAAAAACACTATTGAAACCAAAGAAACAATTTCAACCCAATGTCCATATACATTAGTTGGTCTTTTAGGAGAGATTTATGGTGGCTATTTGGCTACTATGCTAAGCTGCAAAATTTTTTGTTGCTGTAGAGTTTATAATCCTCACTTACAGGTTCTTTGTTCTCATCCTACTTGCTATTGTGCCGATAACTTCGACACCTTCCTCACATTTCCTCTGCCCCTTTCCCATAGCATTGACTTCATACTCATTCACAAAATCGGCATCCCAGCCTTCTCCTTTCACATATATGCATCATAAAACTCTTCCTCCATCAATAAAATGCACCTTCTTTTGCTTTAGGGCGGTCTTGTCTTTATTTGTCCTTTCCAGTTAGACGACGGTATCCACCCAGATCCTCGCTGAATGTGCCCTTCCCTCACTGAACATGGCTTTGACCATGTCCTCCCAGCCGTACTCCACACAACAGGCCTCTCTGCTTAAGTGAAAGCACTCACTGTGTCCCAAGGTGTCCAGCTCCGTCCACATGGGCCCTTTTGTCCAGTCTTTTTAAACATCCCTCCTCACTGCTTCCTTTCTTTTACTGCCCACAGTAGTCTTTAGGACTTTTTTCCTCATAACCTTTGACATACAGAACAGCATTCCATCAGTGAGTTGGTCCTTTGCTTTCCCCTCTTGAAAATTATCCAGAAAACCCACCTATTTCAAGAAAGTGTCTTGTTACCCACCTCCCCACCCAGTAGGGATCTCCTTCCCATGCTGCTTGCTGTGTGCTGTTCTCTGTCACTGGGTCTTACAGACTATAAGTGCCTTAGGGATGGAGCTTTGTTCTTTGTTTGAAACAGTCTGATCTATTGTGCAGTCTTGGGTCCATTTGTGTTTCCATAGGAAAATAAATTCCAGCAAACACAAAATCAAATGAGCTCCAAAATTAGTTAGTTACATTGTTATGGCTTTAAGCCTCATGGCACATGTTTTTAAAGAGTGAATATGGCAAAGCAGAAATTAAATTTTCAAAGGAAAAGCTGAAAAAAGTTAAAATTAGACATCAGGCACAGTACCAGCTATTCATGAGTTTAAAAACTGATACTGGATGATAGAAGGGTGTTGCTTAGTATAAAAGTGTGGTAAGGAAACAAAACTTTGGATTTTTCTTTGTTTCAGTAGTTGTTTTAAATATTGCAATTCGACTTGAACTAATAGTTGTTTATTGTCTCTTGAACTCTTTTCAAATTCCTTTCTCTCTCTCCCTCCTAGAAAAACTAAACTTCTGACACGTGTTTTAAATATTTTCATAATTTGGATCCTATTCTACATATTCATCTGCAACTAGCTTTTTCACTCTGTTTTTGGAAAATGTTCTATGTTGAAATATGTAGATCCAATGCATTCACCTTAACCGCTGAGTAATATTTCTTTTATTGATCCATTCTAATATTGATGGATATTATTTCCAAAATTATTTCTAAATTTTCACTATTAAAAACAATGAATGCTGAAATATATAGAATCTACAAGAATTTCCCTAAGACATGTCTGCAAGGAATGTCAGAATAACAGGTAGGAACAAGAACTCGTCTTGGACAGCCTTGAAATAAAGCACAATACATCTTCCGGTTTCTAGGCACAGCCAAATGTTCTGGGAAAGGTAAATGCCATTTTACCTTCAGTATATGTGAATTCCCGTTTCTTCACATGACCTGCTAGTTCATAAAGATATGAGTATCTCAACTGCTTTTAGCCGGGATTTACATTGGCTAGAAAATTTAAATCATTGGAGTGGGGAGTGGGTGGGAGGGAGGGGAGAAGAGAGGGCCAGAGGTAAGACTCTGAATTTTGTAGATAGGCTCTGTAGCCAGAGTTTTACAACTCAAGAGATCACATAGTCAAATTTTCTTATTTTTCATATATGTGGAAAATGACCTGGAAGGATTATGGAACTTACCCAAGGCCACTCAGCTAGTTAATGGTGGACACAGGATGAAAACACTGGATGACACTTAATTCCCAGCCTAATTTTTCCTCCCATTAAATCACTAGGACAACATAAAGCATTTTGCTATATCTTCCCTCTATATTAACAGTTAATATGGAAATAAAGGTAAAGTAAAAATAAAACTAAAAGGATGTGGGGTCCTCCCTACAGGTACAACTCTGACCTATCTTTAACTTCCTCATTACAGTCTTTATTTTTAATATCTTGCAACAAATATTCTAGTGCTTTCTACTCCCATTTTTATTTTATCATATGCAAATTAACCCTTTGGATTCAGTCATAGGCATCAATCTGACTGATAGGTTTTAACATTATGAAAGCAATAATTCTATCTGTAAGCATAGGTTAATTTCTTTCCCGTGTTTGGCTTCAGACATGGCCTTCAGTGCACTTGTCAGGTAATACCCCACTAAGCTGAAGTAATATAGGGAGGCCTAGATGTTAGACAAGAACTAGACCGTGAATTTCTCTAAAACTTAAAGGAGTTTTATGAGCATTAAGGAGGGCACGTGTTGGGATGAGCACTGGGTGTTATACACAACTAATGAATTGTTGAACACTACATCAAAAACTAATGATGTACTATGTGTTGGCTAACTGAGCATAATAAAAAAAAGAAAGTGGAAAAAAACTTAAAGGAGTATTAGAGAAATTTAGAGTTTTCTCTAAAATTTAAAGGAGTTTTGGAAAATATTCTGATTAATTCATTTCTGTGTAAGTACAAAGCAGCAGTTGAACTTGGTCACGCGGCTCAGCCAAGCGTATGACCTTGGGCAAGTCACAGCCCTGCAGACCCACGTTTCCTTAGGGCAAGATGAGAGGTTGGACCTGATTGACTTCAAATGCTAATTGATATTTCATGGAATTACGACTCTGAAATTAATGTTTTAATGCTAAAAAACAAATGCATGTATGTATAGGGATGGAAAAACAAAAGAAGAGGAAACACACAATTATGTATTCTGGCTAAGTCTTATAAGTAAAAGTGAGAAATTTTTATTATGACTGATTAAGCTTATAGGCACATTGCGGAGTTTAGAGAGCTGATAGATAGAAAAATAGAACTTAGCATGCAACAGGATAAAGTTCCCAGAAAACAGAGTAATTTTTAACATTAGTGCCCTTCATGTCTCTTATTATATGGCTCAGAGTATTCCTTGGGTGGTTGGCAGGTAGGCTCTATTGCTTTTACAAGGTTAAAAAGCTGAATTGCTATCCTTCTTGGAAATTGCATATCCCATAGGGAATAATTAAGACTAATAAGAAGCTGGAATCAGAACCATGAATCAAGTTAATGTTTTATTCTTTTTTCTCTCCCAGGATATCTTATTTGAAGAGAAGGTAAGCACCACATGCTTTGATTACTATGAATTAACTCTCAAAGTTCGCAAAATCAAATCAGCATTATAACTCACGTTAGAAGATAAGGTGTGTCTACATAAAAACGCTGAATTCTTTTAAAAAGGAGCCACTCCATTTTGAGGCAACCATCTGATTTCTTTTGTTGCTATGTCTACTGCAGGTTTCAGAATCTGGAAAAAGTAGGAAATATTTTAATATGATTTTAGAGAGTAATTTTAGAAATCATTGATAACCAAATGGCATAGTTGTTCTGTTTTTTAAGATTTTATTTTTAAGTAATCTCTACACCCAATGCAGGGCTCCAACTCACAACTCTGAGATCAAGAGTCGCACACTCCACTGACTGAGCCAGCCAGGCACCCCTCAAAAGACATAGCTTTTGCTTATTTTTATGTGACTTCCTTTATTCTAAGCATGTCTCTGACAGCAGCTACTCATAAGGGTCCTCCACTATGGGATTCCTGGCCAAGAGACACAGCTCAGTCTCCCGCTGCTGCCCGGTGATTAATTTTAATCTCCTTCTTCTTGTTGGTGGCAAACACACCAGGCAGCAAAGGAAGCTAGCCAACACCGGCTGGCTGGTGCTTAGCACAATAGCTGACCACCAGGTTGCCCAGGACCTCTATACTGGACGTGTGTTTCTTAACACAGTTTGGAACATGCAAATTCTGTTGGATCAGCTGCTTATTAAACATCAGGAAATGTACAAGTAGTACTGCATAAAATAATAGGAGCCAACCAAACCCTGCAGGGCACCACACTTCATCGAATGGTCAGGTACCACATTATTTTATGTACCAGTGAGACAGGAAAGGACCCTGCCAATTAAACTATGATACAGTACCTTCTTAGAAGTGACAATTCTTGATTTTATATTCACAGTAAAAGTCCCTTTAGATTTATTTAGATATAGATTTTTAAATCCTCTATTGCTTTTGTGCGTATGTATAAGGGACAACTGAGGCAAATTAATTGGTTATTTCTAAAACACCTTTGCATTCAGAGTCTGAATCTCCTGAATCACTTTCTGGCTCTGATGCCCTTTCCCCCCTCCCATATCGGCCTCTGGGCCATCAAAACACTGGTGCTGAAGCATTTCTTGAGTGTTCTCCAGGAGTGTCTCTGGAGTTTTCTTCCATTTCATTCTGTTAGTTTTGAAGTACATGGACAGAAAATAACAACTTCATTATGATCAGGCCTGATTCAAATAAGACTCGTTCTGATTTCAGGCATGTTAAAATAAGGAAATATGTATATCCTCAAATTGATAAAATATGGTATGTCCCAATGTTTTCCTTTTGGACTAAAGGAGTAGTTGGTATTTGTGTATCATTGAGCTTCAATGTGCTGTAGAGAAGAGAAAAAGCAGAAATTCCAAAAATCCACTAAAAATGGTGATTTTCCTTTTTCACTGGCAACTAGATGATATACATATATTTTTGATGGGAGGTCTATTTTATCTAACCATAGCAATGTTTAATAACGTCTAATAATCGTTAACTAGCTGGCTCTTGCTAGATCTGAGATAGCCTAGAAGAATTGAAAAGGGAGAACAAAATCTCCACAAATTTGCAAGGTAAGAATCTCATCAAGGGAGCGTTCTTTCTAGTTACGTACTGAATAAGATTAGAAATGCTGCATTTTGTTACATATTAATATTGGATTTCATTCTTGATGCAGTGCGAACACAAGATCTGTGAATGTGAGAAGGGGGATCCAGGCGACCCAGGGCTTCCTGTGAGTATGTTTCCACTGTGAACAGAGGGTCAAGTCAGGAAGCCCTAGTCATGATGGCTCTACTTGCACTTGGAAACGCCCCAGCTGCTTTGTGCTGCTGAAAAGCAGTCGTGTGCAAATAGCAGCAAACAGGGAGATGCTGTTTCTTTCTCTTATTCCTAAAGGGATACACTCTGTCCTTAAAAATAAGCCTGGGATTTTGCTGACCTGAACGGAAGGCAGATTCGGTTTAAAATGATGAAGTTGTTCCCACAAAGTATGTTCCAGCATCACCTCTGATGTGACAATTGGGGCCAGCATTTCTCAACACTGAAGTGAAAATACAGAAAAAGAGATACAAATCCTCGGTGCTTTAGGGAAAGCGTTAGCCCTACTCCACCTAGAAACAAGTGATGCAGACCTGGCTGGAAGCGTGTGTGTCTTCACATGTATCCAAGAACAACACTGGGTGGCCTCTTGGGAAGGAAGCTGGTCAGGAAGCTTTGAGGATTAGAGTGAATTCTGCAAAGTGGAACTTGGCAACTAAAGGTTAAAGGCAGGATTTATGACGATGATTCAACACTTGATAAAATCCCCAAAGGAGTACTTCCTTTCTATGCTGGTCTAACATCTGGTAGGTGCTGTGTATGCACTGGGAAGGTGTTTGCAACAATATCTCCATAACTGGAGACACCACGTGTTTCTCTAACACATACCATCAGATGCATCCATGCTGCTTGTTCAGCATTCCATTTACTTAAATGGTTTCAAACCTTATAGGTCAGAAGCCCAGTGGATATAGTTCACAGAAATGCGTGGATCCAGTTTTTGCACAAATGCTTATATTTAGGGGCAGGAAGGAGAATGTGTACTGTGAATTTCTTAGACTATGCCACATTTTCTCTTGAGACTTGGGTCCAAAGACTATACTTTTTCAAACCATTCTATCAGTCAAGACATTAGAAAGTGAGGATGTTTTTCTTTTCTTTCTTTCTTTCTTTCTTTCTTTCTTTCTTTCTTTCTTTCTTTCTTTCTCTTTCTTTCTTTCTTTCTTTCTTTCTTTCTTTCTTTCTTTCTTTCTTTCTTTCTTTCTTTCTTTCTTTTTTTCCCTAAAATGTAAGTTAGATACGTTACAGGACAATGTGGCAGCCAGTAGAAGCTGATTTTGGCCAAAGTAGAGTTTTAACGTACCCTTCTTATAAAGTCTTAGTTTATATTTATTACACCAAGAAATTGCCAGGGGAAGGTTTACTTGGGATATTCAATTATGTTTTAGAATGCACAGTAAGAAAATTTACAGTTGTTGAGCTAATCTGACAATTTCAGTCACTCAGTATTGTTAGAAATGATGTTACCATTTTTAAAAAAGTGATATATATATTTTTAAAGATTTTGTTTGAGAGAGAGAGAGAGCGCACAGGAGTGGGGGAGAGGGGCAGATGGAGAGGGAGAGAGAGAGTGCACAGGAGTGGGGGAGAGGGGCAGATGGAGAGGGAGAGAGAGAGTGCACAGGAGTGGGGGAGAGGGGCAGATGGAGAGGGAGAGAGAGAGTGCACAGGAGTGGGGGAGAGGGGCAGATGGAGAGGGAGAGAGAGAGTGCACAGGAGTGGGGGAGAGGGGCAGATGGAGACGGAAAAGCAGGCTCCCTGCTTGATTCCAGGACTCTGGGATTATGACCTGAGCCGAAGGCAAACGCTTAATCAACTGAACCACCCAGGTGCCTCTAACGTACCTTTTCTTTTCTTTTTTTTAAGATTTTATTTATTTATTCTAGAGAGAGTTAGAGGGAGAGCGCGAGAGGAGGGAGGGGCAGAAGGAGCGAGAGAATCTCAAGCAGACTCCCCACTGAGTGTAGAGCCCAACACAGGGCTCAATCCCAAGATCATGACCTGAGCTGAAATCAAGAGTTGGTTGCTTAACTGACTGAGCCACCCAGGCACCCCACCATGTTTTTTTAAACTGAAGTATAGTGGCCACACAATGTTCTGTTTCAGGTGTTCAACATACTGATTCAACAAGTTTACATGTTATGCTGTGTCACCACAAGTTGGAGCTACCATCTGTCACCGTGCAGTGTGATGACGATACCACCGACTCTATTCCCTACGCTGTACCATACCATGTTTTAATAGGGACAGACATAAAGCCACACTATTGAGCATTTATTGAGTGATCCTAAAACCGGTTCTCAGAAAAGCCAGCTCTTTGGTGGTTTGAGAATAGGAAAATATAACACCTTTCTGGAACAGGATTGAAGCACTCTCTTCTCTCATCTTTGAGATTACCCCTTGGATATCAGGCAGAGACAGTACATTCTTTTGAGCAAATCTGGAGAACGTACCTACTCCAGACAGTGCAGTCTTCCTGGTGTGTAGTAAAGGAGGGAGTACCGTGGAGACTCTGCTTGGTAGGTTACGCTTGTTAACAGTCTTCATTCCTTTCATGGGATGAAGCTGATCAGAAAGTACTGTAATGTGTAAAAAACCAATAGGATATGTGCTCAACATAATCTTTTTTCCCTTTGCCTTCAGGGTACACACGGAAACCCAGGTATCAAAGGTGATCGAGGACCAAAAGGAAACCCGGTAAATGAATAGACGACTTTCCTTATAAACCACTGTATCATTTTCTAGATTTATTTAAAGAACAAAAATGAAGAAAACAAAGAGCACTGTAGTGTATGTCAATGCCAAAAATATGATGATTTCTGTGAAGAATACGGGTTGCTTAATTCCTATGTTATCTATTTGGTTTGTGTTAGCTTACAAATCCTAAGTAATATATGACCATTTTAGTCAGTAAGTCTAGGAAACCTAGGAACACTGAACAAATTGAAATTTGTCTTAACATAATGTTGGCCCAAATTAATTGCTACAATGTTCCATGAATTACTAATATATATTCCATATCAGATTGACATTGACACTTATGTTTTTTATGGATTCATTTTATGGATAACTGACCTATGATAATAATACAAAAAATGATTATCTCCTACTCCCAGACCATCTTCAGGCATTTCCCCAATTCTTTTCTTTGTGTACCCATAAAAAAAATTCTAGATTAATTTAAAAAAATCAGATAATATTTCAGATGATGATCTTCCAAGTTCAAGAGTGACTAAAGGAGTCATAGGAGAGAGATATAACTATGTGAAAATTTATGGCAAAATTCTATATAATGAAAAATAATAATTAATATAAAAAGGAAAACGGAAATATTTGCATCAAATACAATGGACATTGGGTTGATTTCTATAGCATATAACGACTTTATAAAACGGATGAGAAAATATCAATCCACTAATAATCAGTTGGTCAAAGGACCCAAACAATTTTCAAGAGAGGAAATAAAAACCAGTAAATAAAGAAGTAGAAAAACATTTAATTTCACTGGATAAGGACTGAAATTTAGATAAAGACAATGAGGTACCCTTCAATACTAATTATTCACATTTTAGGAACTTTGGAGTCCAGGGCTGTTGGGTTGTTTTTTGCATGTGTGTGTGTGGGGGGCAATTTTCTAGTTCACATGGTGTGAGTTTTTTTTTTAGGTGTGTGTGTTTCAAATTTTGAAAAACGTGTCTTTTTTTGTAGCAGTTAACACAGCAATATTAAGATAATAATAAGTAGTGAGAGCAATGAGGTGGTAAAGCTGGTTTGCTCTTCATTGCAAAGGTAACTTGGCGCAAACATTTTGGAAAGCGATTAGACATTACATAAGAAGTATTCAAATATTCGAATTTTAACCCAATGACTTCTCTTCTGAAACTATGTTTAGGGAGGTAATGAAAAATGGAATAAGTTAGATGCATGAAAGTATTTTAGATGCATGAAAGCCAATTGCTTGCTTGCCAAAGAAAAGGAATATGATACATCCTTGGGTGTCTTTACAATACAAACACACACAACCCTACACACTCATTATGCAGGTCCGAACTGATGCCAATATGTCTTCTTTTTGTTTGGTTAAATACCTGTTTTACATCTATGTTTACATTTCATTTATTTGGCTTGTAATTTTGGGCCACATAATATATTTTCCAAAGTCTTGCTGAAATCAAGCAATTACTCTTAAGGACATTTTGGAAAACATTCCAAAGCCCCTTGGAGAAAAGCCAGAAGGGCTGGTTCTGATTGGGTACAATGCTGCATTTGAGAACAACAGCTGTGTTGTTAAACTGGGATGAAAACTTGGCCCAAGCTGGGCAAATGTACCTGGATCCTGCGCCCTATGCATCTGGCTTCACTTCAAAGGGCAAAGGCTATCTGAACTGCTGTTTTCTTCCCTCGATGGCATGGTGAAAATGTCAATGGTAAAGGCCAAAGATTTTTTTTCCCATTGGGATTAACCTGTTAATCTGGGAATTCTGCATAATGCATTTTATTGAGCCATCAGGGCTCAATAGGCTGTAGAATTTTGACTGAGTTTTGTTTGTTTGTCACAGGGTGATGCTCAAAAAGGGGACCCTGGAGAAAGAGGCCCAGGGGTACGTATACAACTGCAATGCCTGCCCAAGAAAGTAATCCGGGAGGCTAAGACTCTGCAGTTGATCCCTGCGATCCCTGCAGCGCAACTACAAAAATGATTTATACGTACGTGTGCTCTGATGGCTCAGACAGATAGGATCTTAGAGGTGGAAATGTGCGGAGAAAATACCCTGCTCAGCAGGAGTGATGATGGGACAGGCTAGTCAACTACGTGACATTCTCTGATACTTAAGTGAGATTTGTGGAAGACTCAAATAAGAAAAATATCTTCCTTCACATCTTGTGGTTTTTTTTTCCAGTAAGGAATGATTTAAAAATTCTGGGAGCACAGAACTATGTAATCTAGACTATGCTTTTGTAACTTTGATCTAGAGACCCAAAAAAGCTATCATTCTAATGGATTTATTATTTCTAAAATTAGAAGATGTTAGAGATTGTCTGATAAATAATCACAGTAAATTCCTTCTTTTGCATTTTTCTGGGGAGTTGCAGCAAAGTAGCAAAGAGCAGAGAAGTGTGTATGGTGAATAAAAAAAAGGCCATATCACATTGCTCCTCCTGGCTTGTCCCCTTGGTGAAAGCCCAGGAGTCAAGCCCAGAGGTTTTCAAAACTCATCTCTTGGTGTTTTTAATCAACTTTATGAACAATGGAAATTCATTCAGAAATGTGTGCTATTCACTTAGGAAATATTTCTTAGGTGTCTTCTACATATAAAGCATATTATTATATGAAAATAAAATTAAGACAAAGTGCTTATATTTTTCGAAAAGTTTGTTATGGGAGAGATTAAGATATTTAAAATACCTACAATATTGGTTGCCAGAAGGGAGGTGGGGGGATGGGCAAAATGGGTGAAGGGGAGTGGGAGGTACAGGCATCCAGTTATGGAATGAATAAGTCACTAGGATAAAAGGTACAGCATAGGGAATACAGTCAATGGTATTGTAATAGGGTTGTATGGGGACAGATTGTAGCTACACTTGTGATGAGCAGAACATAATGTACAGAGAAGTTGAATCACTATGCTGTACACCTGACACGAATGTAACATTGCGTGTCAACTATACATTAATTTAAAAAAATAGCTACACTGTAAAGCAGAATGTCAGAATATTGTAAAAATTGCATGCACGAAGTATGGTGGGCACTCAGAAGATATTGAAGCCAAGGTAGGTGTTAAAGGGTGACTCCTGGAGAGTGTAGGACTGTGACAGGAAAGGACAGAACAGAAAGGTGGAAGGCGACAGGCATTCCAGCTGCCGGTGCCCTAAGCAGCCACCTGAGGGAAGGCGATGTGTCGGAAAACAGTGCGGGGAGGGTCGGGATGCCTGAAGAGGAGTGCTGTTAGACACAGCTTGAAGGTCAGGGTGGGGGCTGCATGCTCTGCTAGGGGAGAGGCTGAGATTTTAGATGAAGCGTACAACCCAAGAGCTGTGTCCTTGGAAGATTAATCTGGCATGACTCTAAAGGAGACATTGAAGTGGGAATAAGCAGAAGGAAGGAGCACTTAGAAGGTTTTCTGTTGCAGTCTGTATGAGAACGGGGACACTGGCTAGAAATGCTCTGGACGATACGAAAGCCACTAGCCATATGTGCTCACCAAGCAGCTGAAACATGGCTAGCCTGAATTGAGGTGTGCTGTAGGAGTAAAATAACAATGAATTTTGATGACTTAGTACCAAAGAAAATGTAAAATATCTCATTAGTAACTTTTATACTGGTCACGTGTTGAAATGACTGTATTTCAGACCTATTGGGATCAGTACAATAGATTATATTATTATTATTATTATTATTATTATTATTATTATTATTATTATTATTATTATTTTAGAGAGAGCACACACACATGCGAGAGTAGGGGGGGGAGGGACAGGGCTGAGGGAAGGGAGAGAGGGAATCTTAAGCAGGCTCCATGCCCAGCACAGAGCCCAACGTGGGGCTCTATCTCACGACCCTGAGATCATGACCTGAGCTGAAATCAGGAGCCAGACACTTAACCGACTGAGCCACCCAAGTGCCCCTCAGTAAAATATATTCTTAAAAATTAATTTCACATGTTTGTTTTGCTTTTTTAATGTGGCTATTAGGGAATTAAATTATATATGAGGCTCACATTCTATCGGACAGAATTGGGCCACAGTGATGATAAACTAGAAAAGAAGAGACCATTGTGAGAAGCATGAAAAAAGGCTGTGGGGACTGACTCTGACTCATATATTCAGCAAGCATTTATTGAGCATGTGCTATATGTCGGGCCCTTCTTTACATGCTGGGCTACAGGACCGAGCAAGACAGATAGCTCCTGTTTCATACAGTGGTCTAGCAGGGGGAGCAATAAACAGGCAAACAAATGAGATTTCAGCAGCAAGATGTGTTCTGGAAACATAAAACAAGGTCATGAGGGTGTTCTAAGCAGAAAGAGCAGTAAGTGCAAAGACTCTTGAGTCAGAATAAGCTTGGCAGGCTGGAGAAATGGAAAGAAAGCCAGAATTTGGTAAAGAGTGGTAGTAGACGGGTTATCAAGGTAGGCAGGGGTGGGTTACGGAGGGCTTTGCTGGCAGGGGTAGGGAGGATGGATTTAAAACTAAATGCAGTGAAAGCTGGTGGAGAATTTTAACGGGCTGGATTAAAGGAATGTAAGGGGCAAGTAGAGAAAAAGATAATTGTAAACTTTTGATTCTGTGTGGTTTGAAATATGATGGTACCATTAAAAGAAATAGGAAAGTCAGAAGCAAATTTGGCGGACCGATGGGTGCAGTTTGGGATGTTTTTAATTGGAATAGTTTAAAACTAGTAATTAAGATATTCTGAAAGGAAGGAAGGAAGGGCGCTGATAGGAACCAAACAATAAATTGACCAGAGATTTCAGAAAGAAAAACAGAGGGAAAACGAGGATACTATAAAAAGTAACATTTCTATTCATAAGCTGTGTTGACGTCTTCCTAAACAGTCCTAACTCTTTTAGCATAAAATAATGACAGGATTTTAATATGGTTGTGTGCTGTCAGGGGTGGAGAGCACCCCCAAATTCCTGAGGCTGGAGGTCCAGCATTTCTTAGTGTTGCGAACGTGAATTGTTTTCATAAAGAACCCCAATTTAACTGTCTATAATGCGGCCTTTAATTTTAAGCACAAGATGAAAACTTAAACCATTTATGCTAATAAATATTTCTAAGATGAACTAAATTATAGTGTAACAATATTTTTGACTGTAGTTCTATTTTTATGTCCAATTTCTCAGTGACCTCTCATTTGGAGAGAAGTGTTATTTCCTTCCCGAAGTTTTTCCTTTTTTGCCTCTTGTAAGAAAAGTCATACAAAACAGAATTCTGTAGTCTGACATGTGTAACTGCGATAATAGCTTGTTTATTCTGCTGGTTTCTCCAGTTCACTTAAACTATGTCTTACAACTCTATTTTCATACTTAAAAGCTATTGTTGTAGGAAAAAGACATGAAATCCTATTTGAAAAAGGCTTGGTGTTGCTTAAAGTTGGTAATTTCCCAGTTCACTTACTATTCAGGACTATATTACTTAGAGGCTCCTGGGCAGGGACACAATGGCGGAGGCTGTGCAGGCTTCCCCGGAGTAACACAGAAGGGGAGCAGAGGCACTGGGCCCACAGTTAGCGGGAGATAAAATATAGCAACTTAAAGGTCACTGTCTCATTAGGGTTGATAAAGGAACTATTCATTTCATTGATGTTCTATATCTCAGCCCGAATTTGAAAGGAGGACCATCATGGATATAAATATTTACGTACATTGGAAAGGCCATTATCTTAGCTCATTTTCAAAGCCAATTTCTTCGTCTCTGTGAAACATTCTCAGCTGGGATGCTTCGTAGCTTAAAAGTCAATGCAACAATTTTGAAAGGAGTATTTTAGGTTGTCCCTTCTACCACAAGTTTCCGTGTCTAGTCTCTCCTTCAGCCGTGGGACCAAGGGTAAGGACCTGGGTTGGAAAAATATGTGGAACTGAGATAGAATGTAATTAAGGGAAAAGTAGGTTCAGACAGGTTACATCGCTTACATTTCCGTATGTGGTCTTAGTTTCCTTGACCATACACATGTGTTTTGTTATACTTTGTAAATTGAAAAACATCAAATACTTCCTCCAGCAACGTCTTCTAATATGTTTTACTCTTTCTTTCCTTTTTCAACTAGGGAATTCCTGGGTACAAAGGTGAGAAGGTAAGTGGTAACAACGCATAGGTAGACAAGGATTTCAGAAAGAAAAAGAAACATAACTGTATTTATGTATGTAATAAAAGTTGTTTGCCTTAATTTTTGTAAGTCTGGATTCCCTAGCTCCTAAGTATATTAACTCTGTTAATAGAAAATAATAATAGAACTTACGATATGGGACATGTTATAACATAAGGGCTGAAAGGCACCCTAAGGTTCCTGAGATCAGGATCCAGTCTCTCTCAGCTCTGCAAACACGAGAACCCCAATGTAACAGCCATGCAGCCCAGATATCCAGACTCAGAGTTTCTAGATACAAATGGATGTAGTAACATGGCTGTTAGGTTTTTCTCCTGGTGCTTCATTTCCTGTAACTCCTAGACACCAGACCTTCTCACAGAAGCAAGATTTATCCTGGTGAAGCAATAAGGAACTGCTTACTTCATACAGTCAGGCATCTGGGTAGAGCTGGGTAGGCGTCTCTAGATGGGGGGGATAAATTTGACGAACAAGAGTTATGGGCTGATAGGTTATTTTAGGATTCTTTGCCAATTACAAGTTAGCAAGCTGGATGGGGGCTCCAGAACCTTTGAGTGTGTTTTGTGGTTCATTCGTAGGTCTATGATGCTGTTCTCTCTGTTAGCAGATTGTCTATCTGAAAGCAGAGCATGTCCCTCTCATTCAATCTGTCTACAACCCTCAGAACCCGGCCCAGAGATCTCGCTCTGGATCTCCTCCAGTCTGACCCCCATTGGAGCTAGGAAGCAGCAGGGCAAGAGTGGAGGGGGCCGTGCTAGGAGCATTGTTGCACTGCCTGGGGCACCTTCGGGGTGCATCTGTTCCTCCTATGCTGGAAGGAACCAGAAGTGGGGAGGAGCCAAGTGGGAGCAGGGCTATAGGCTGGGGCATGGGGCTGTACTTGCACACGAACCTCTGAGGAATACAAAAATTCTTTCATTTTGTATTCCTTTTGAAGGGATACTTGTCGAAAAGGGAAGTTAAAACATTAGTAGGTTATTAGCTTCATGTGTAACTTTCAACTATTTCGATACATGGTATATAGGCCTCCCCTTGCACTCCTGCCCTGGGCCCGGCATATACAGAGGTGAGTCTACATACAGGCAAATAAATACATCCCCAATCACTGGAAGTGTTAAGTGTATGTTTCTTCATCCGTATGGATTAACGTAGGCTTCCTTGATTTACAGGGTGGTTGGAGAATCAAATGGAATTATGGATGGGGCAATGTATTATAAACTCTTTGCTGGTCTATAAATGTAAGGTGCTGTTACAAAGAATCAGGGAATCAGTGATAATATAGGAAAGTTAAGAAAATTTCATGATTGTAAAATTGTCCTATATACGGGCCCCCAACTTGATTTATAATATGAGCTACTCACGAACACTACATATATATTTACACACATGCATACACACACTCACACACACACATATATTCATGTATATTTATATATATGAAAAGACTCATTTAACCTTCTGGGAAATTACAGATCACTGGTGGAGTTCTCATTTGGAAAATACAAGCTGTCAGAGTAAAGTGACCCCGAACCATTGACATTCAAACCAGAATTTCACCGGGAACAGCAGCATCAGAAAGCAGAGGCTGGAAACAGAGCTAATCTGTTCGTAGCTTTCTGAAGCACTTGCTCTCTGAAACTGTGTAATTGTGGCCATTCCACGGGGATTACTGAGCCCACCAAAAAAGAAAACGCCTTTGCGTACTCATGAGGCAAATAACATGAGTACAATATTTTCATTGATGGAAGTCTGCCCCCAAAACAAATGCTGTTCCTCAGGACCCTATAGCTAACAAATCTGTCTGGACAAATGGAATGTGAATCCTGGCCAAAAGAATTTTGAGTGTATTTATGGTACTTTTCTGTTTTATATTTTGGTGGTTGACTCATTTTATTCCCGTCCAACATTATTAAATTAATTGCTTTCTAATTGATTCTTCAACAATGATTTTCCATTTGCATCCAGAAATAAATGTTCAATTTGTTCTAAGTGAAAGCTCAGTTTTTCCTGGGTCAGTTTGACTCAGTTTGATGTGGCGAGAGAACAGATTGCTTTTGAACAGAGGCATAGCTGGATCTAGGAACTGTACCTCCCTCTTTCCTGCTCCTGATGCCAGCAACACCCCATGTCGTACCCTGGGCTAACAGAAAGTAACTTGCATACCACAGCGGGGTGCCTTGTTCAGTGTTGGGTGGTTGATGAACATGGACTTGGGAATGTAATGCCTGGGGTCATGGGCAAGCTATTTAATCTCTGAACCTTCTTTTCCTCTCTTTCTCTCTCTCTTTAATCTAATATAATCTGTTGAGGGGATTAGCAGTAATGTAAAGGCTTTGGACTTTGGATCCATGACTGGTGGTTACAATTGTTATTTCCCTTCCTAGAGCGGTGCTATTCCAAGGGTGGTCTGCCCATTGGCTGTCAGTCTGTGAACCCCTTGTTGGTATTTTGTGATGAGATAAAGCTTGCATCAGAATATAAATCCACTATACCATTAAATACACTGTTCTGTCGACATTCATTTTTCACCGCGTGTCTTCTTTAATGGAGGCAGGGCACTGATGTTCACCATAGTGCAAGTTTCTGACGTCACTGTGGAGTGGCGCTTTGGGTAGCACACCTCACAGCATGTGGAAGATAAAGCAGCAGTGGAAACAGTATTGAGGGCACTGGACTAGGAGTCATTGGCTAGCATGTACATTTAAGTAACTCATTGAACCTCTCCAGTTGAGTTGCTGCATCTTAAAAATATGAACTGTTTAAGGCAACATGGTCAGTAATATTGTAATAGTGTCGTATGGTTACAGATAGTAGCTACACTTGCGGTGAGCCCAGCATAACTACAGAGAAGTTGAATCACTATGCTGTACACCTGAAACTAATGTAACCCTGTGTTATGCTCAAATAAAGAAAAAATTTTTTAAAGGAATTGCTTTGAGTTTCAGGAAAAAAATATGAAAGCACTTGAAAATTCTAACTTTAGTCATTTTTCCAATTGCCTTTGATACCTTTTAGTTCTAATTATTCAAAGTCTTAGAAGTCTGATACAATGGATTAGTATTCAGAGGTCCCAATTCTCATTCTACACGAGCAAGTTACTTAACCTTTGGAATCACAGATTCTCAATCTGTAAAATTGGGCTAATAATATCTATGTCAGACAGTTAATGGAAGCTTAACTGAGATAACGTCTGCAAAATAACATTGATCATAAACAATAAAGCATAATTTAAATGTTAGTTCTTTTTTCATAACTACTCCAGTAAAGGCAGGACAGGAGACAGTGATGATGGGAAGTAACAGCATGCTTGCCGTCATGCCCGTCCCCAGCAGGTCTTGCTAATTCTTCATGGCTCCTTTCCCCACCAAGCCAGGGCATGGTCTCAGGACCTTTTTCTTACTACTAACTGATCAAAGTTGGTACTCGGGATGGAGTATCGTGTTGTGGAAAAAATAGGGACTGTGAGTCTGAGCTACCTGATAGAGGGAAGTTCTCTTGTTGAGTGTAAGTTTTTTCATCTACAAAACAAAACTGTAAAACTGATCTCATTGAGCTGTGATATGGATTCAATTAAATCACACACACAAAGAGGATATGGTAGCTGCTCAGTAATCCTTAATTTCTTTCCTTTTAATTTCATCCACCTCTCAACGATGTTAAGCCTCACTAGGTGGTGTCATGGATTCGATTCTGTCAAGTTAAGGATGACTCATGGATCAAATTTTTCAAAGTGCAATGCCCAAATAACCCACAGGATTGAGGATAAACTTGTGTATAACCCATTAGGGTGCTTATGTCATAAGAAATCTTTTTTTTTTTTTTTAATCCTAACCCCGAATGACTACAAATGTCCTCTTACTAATTTCATTTATTTATTTCTCAGGGGGAAAATGGAGAATGTGGCAAACCAGGAATAAAAGGTGACAAAGTAAGAAACACGTTTTTAAAATGCTAACAGCTGTGATCGCTTTGGGGCTGAGATTCCTTAAGAGGAAATTCCTGGGATGCATTACTTTGCTGTCACTACTGGAGTTGGAAAGTCATTGGCTTCATTTTCACATTTATAAAACATGAAGCAGAAAACAAAGCCATGCCTAACTTTAGTTAATGGAAACCCCACATGCCTTTCCTATGGACCTTTAAGACCTTGCTTTATGGCACCCTAACCTTTGAGGCCAGGCCTACAGAATGTTATGGCGAAAAGAATAATTTAACCCGCAAAGTCAACTCAAGCTTCAATCAGGTCAAAGTGGAATTGTTTTTCAGATGTAAACACTAACAGCAAGCACTTTCCAGAAGGGAGTGAAGAACTCTATGGAATAAGTTATTGAAATAATTATAAATAATGTGACAGAACTAGGCAGAGACAGGGGTTTGAAATTTTGAAATTGCAGCAAGCCACAGGTAATTGGGTAGGTATTTACCTTTCGCTAAAAAATAAACATGAATAAAGTATTTAAACTGGAGACAACATTAAATATGTTGTGAGTTCCTTAATGGACCAGAAATATACAGAGAGTACGTTTGAAACATAATGACAAAGGGTCCAAAAATGTACAGACTAAAAATAGTTTTCATTATAATTAAGAACTATTAACAGCATGCCACCAAGATACTCAACTCTTTTCATATCTGTATTTTAATTATGGGAGAGAGCCAAGGAAAAAACCAGGCAAAAGGTGAAAAGAATAAGATGATGACACCAGCCTATGTAACTAAGCACTTCAAATAACTTGAGACTTTGTGAAAGCTTTTAAAGTACTGTGGAGTTAAAGGCCAGGTGGATCCGAAAAATGTAGGCTTGGTAATTATCTCTGGGCAAAATGAAACTGTAGTAATGAATAGATTCTGCCCAGAGGATAATTGAAAATGGGAGACAGACATGGACTTGAAAATACAAAAGAGGGGACACAGAAGAACAAAAATGAAAGTTAAACAGTAACTGTGAAAACTTTTTGAAATGAAAATGGCTGACAAAGAGTTAATACCATATTTCATTGTCATAAGATGTCAGGGATTTTTAAATGCCCTATTATTTCCCGTGCCAAAAAGAAAGAAAAGGTGCTGCCAATTATAAACAGAAGATGCAATTGATTGTAAGATGTATCTTAGTGTCGGAGATGTAAAAATTTGAAAAAAAAACCCCGCATGCCGAGAGTCAATGAAATATAGTGCCCTTGACACGAAGAGTTCATATATAAGTTTATAAGTCAAACATACGAAGAACATAAAGAGACACAAGAGAGAGAATGTGCATGGCTAATAAATGAAAATATTAGCAATCAGATAAGTGAAATTAACACATGAAAATATTATTTCACTTCTCAAATTAGCAAACACTGAGACAATATATAATATTGAGCCTTGATGGGGAGTCTGTAAGGTGATGACGCACCCTCTCTACTCAGTAAGAATGGAAATCTGAACAAACTCCACGGAGGGAAGTTTTGCTTTTTCTTTCCATGTATGGTGTGAACATAGAGTGAGAGAGCCTTGAATGTGCTTATCGTCTCTGTGTCTTTCAACCTCTTCCAGAACATCAGCTTTAGGAATCCATCAGAAGTGGGACATGATTTATACACAAAGATGTTCATTATAATATTATTTAAAATAGAAATCATCAGAAACAACTTAAATATCAATACTAGGGAAATGAGTACATAAAGTATGATAGATTCATATTCTTGAATATTATTCCATTTACTAAAAGCTTTTAATGACATGGAAAAATATTTTTGGTACAATGGAAGACCAGATAAGGGCACAAAGTTGTATATGCCCTTTAATCAAATTATTTAAAGAAATGTAATTATTGCATATGCCTGAAATGTTAATAGCAGTTCCTTCTGTGTGATCTTTTTTTCTGTTTCTTTGCTTTTTTCTATAATTGCTACGATGTGTCTGTTATGAACACGTTGTATTTTGGTAAACAAAAAAAGTGAAAATGTGAGAAAAGAAAGACTATATTATATTCTCATAAAAATAAATTCTAAAAAGTTGACATGTTGAATTATTTTTTATTAAAAGAGGGTTGAGTATAAACACTGTTTTGTCAAGTTGCATGTCTTGAAGATGGGCAAAAGAGTGATCTAGACATCGTGGAAACTCACCAAATTGTCAATTGAACTGACTTTGCCTTGTTGGAAAGAAACAATATTCCACTAAGTGTACTGCTTTCTAAAGAATCTTAAGAAATAAATTCTTTACTTTGATCAAAATTTCAATATACAGGTGAAGGACTTATATCTAAAATTGTGCTTTCACGGAGTTTACTAAAGGAAAATTTGACCTCAAGTTGGCTTATTAATTCGGATCATTTTGTTAACAAAAACCAACAACGTTGGCTTTGCTGTTTGGATAACCTGGGAAGATTGGCCATTACTGAGAAAACATTCCCTTCCCCCCACCTAAAATCATTGCACTTTGAAGATGGATATTTAGAGCAACTTACCATTAATTTTATTCCACAGGGATCCTTAGGACCACATGGACCAAAGGGACCGAGAGGACTTCAGGTAAGGAGGCTAAATCAAATCTATGTCTGATTAGATTAGATTAAAATAATAGGATTAGAATCACCTAGGAAGCTCTTAAAACTCACTGTGCCCATTTACTCTCTCTGCCAATTCAATCAGAATGTCTAGGGATTGAAGCCAAGCAAAGCCAAGCATCAATAGTTTTAAAGATTCCCAGGTGATTCTAACGTGCAAAAAGTTTGGAAATCACTGCCCTAATGTTTTGAATAACTAATTCAAGCTCCCCAAAGATAGGTACCAGCAGGTGAGTTTACTTATTAGAGGGATAAAAGTTTAAAAATTCGGGTCTAGGAAGACAGATAAATCCAAAGCATTTAAAAATAGGATGTAACTATTTTTGCTTTGCTACTATAATATAGTCGGAAGAACTACACATTTTATTTAAATTACAGTATTTGTATTGTTCCATCATTATAAGTACTTAATGCTCTATAACATGGAATAATTCTTCAAGGCATTTATTTAAGTTAAACAAATTCCATGGATTTCAAAAAATGATTTAGATCAGTGCCCCTCCCCGCCCCCCCTGCCTGGGGACTCGCTTACTCTAAATTTTTCATGGGGGGTGTGATGTGTGTATATGAGGGTTAATTTCAGTATTTCAAAAACTCTACTGAAAATTATAACTTGACCCAAGATTTCCTAGATAGCATCTAGTTAACCATCAACTTCTTTGCTTTGGCGTAGAATTGTAGTGGGGCAGGGAAGTAACTCTGGTTATCACAGGGTCATGAGAAGCTCCAACTTGCAGTTATAAATGCCTTAGATATTAAAAAAAAAAATGTTGTTCATTCAAAATTTTTCAGAAAAGCTGTCCAGCATAGGAAAAAGGTTGGAAACACAGACTTAGAAAGCAAACCTCTCGTGAATAAATGTTTGCTCTCAGCTTAAGTACTATTTTAGAAGCTGCCTATTTGACACGAGCATTTTTATCTCATTCCACTTCTCAGTCACATGTGACCCCAACGTAACGCCGAGATATATAGTCTGACTTCTAAATTCAGCATCTCTAGGGACCCTAATGAACGATTCAGTCTTGGTTGGCCTTTTGTATACAGAACTAATTCTTGGTTTTCACCTTGGAGCAGGGCATTAGTGGACCTCCAGGGGATCCAGGTCCGAAGGGATTTCAAGGCAATAAGGTAATCATACCCTTTGATTAAAGACAGGCAGAGTGCCTTTCCCCTAGTGAGCTATAGTGATGTGTGTTTTTATTAAGCAGAAGTCAGTGGACTCTTTGAGGATGTGTCTTTGGCAATCCATGATAACCTGCGGATGTATACACAGCATCGTGTTCAAGTACATGCAGGAACTCAATGGCATAGCTTTATCATTTATTATCATATTATTCAAAGGTACATTATTAAATACAAGCCATTATTCAGAATCTTTGCAGTATTTCCTTCTCACTCCTGCTCTTTAGTCATCTTATGGTTCACTAGAAACTGAAAAGTAGTAACAAATAACCAATTCAAATCACTGTATTTCCCAATATGTGATGTCAACTCAGTATATAGTTTATAAAAGAAGGAAATTTATAACTGTCATGCCAACAGAAATTGAGCTTTTAAAAATCATTACAGGGGTGTAATCTCAACCATCAGTACCATGTTTGTAATGTCGTTCCACAGATAACCAAGCAAGACAGCGGGAGGGGTTGAATAAGAGCCAAATAGAACCAAAAGATGCTATGGCTGGGATAGTTAAAAGACCCTCAAAAGACCTGGTTTTAAGGCTCTGTTTTCTAACGAGAGTGGCCATTAATTTGCTGAAAACAAGCTTTTTAGTACCTTTTAAACTCTCCTCAATGCTTATTAAATTTCACGGATATAGTAAATATCCAATAAATAGTGTCGTTAGTGACCGGAGATCTGTGGAATTTGTGGCAGCAAGAACAGCAGAAGGTGTCATCCCTAGTGGACCCTAGACAAAGCCAGGCTTTTAAGGGTGCTATCAAATCAAAGCTGTGGGGAGCAGTTGGGCTACTTGAGTGTTCTTTTTCCAGAGAGAAGAAATAGAGTGACAAGTATAGTATTTTTAATGAGATAACGACAATGTGTGATTTCCCAGGCCACTTTTAATTGGCAAATTAAAATAGAATGAGCTTCTCAGCGGGAGTGTGCTTAAGCTTCATCTGGGGAAACTGCCTTTTCCAGTCTTTGCCTATGATTAATTCTCTCTGGGGAAAAGAAATGTATCTCTTGAATACTGAGTAGAAGTTTTTATAAAATTGCTTTGGCTGTGGAAAAGATCCTGCAGCAAGAAAAAAAAATATTTTGACAATCCACACTTATTTCTAGGATTCTTTGGTTACCTAAGATGATCATTTTCATGTTTGTGAAAAAAAGGCTTCACATCAGGGATTGGGGTTGGAGTTTCCAACAGTGCTAGAATTATAGGAAGTTTGAGCCACGAAGGCTCTTAGAGATCATACTGGCCCAAAGTTTTCTCTTTGGAAAATGAGAAGTGAAGTCTGGGTATCACATGGCTTGCCTGAAGCAGAGGCACAGCCAGGCTCATCAGCTTTGGAGAGCTCCCTTGGAGGGCTGGGGGCAGGGCAGGCAGCTTTGGGAGACCACAGAAAGGTGCTATCATTTGCCCACTTCTATTCATATCTCATACAATTACTATTTAGGTTTCTCTTTTAACATAAACTTATTTCTTTATTTGTTTATTTCTAAGATTTTATTTAGTTTTATTTGAGAGTGAGAGAGAGAGAGAGAGCACCGTGGGAGAGGGAGAATCAGACTTCCCCACTGAGCAGGGAGCCCAATTTTGTGCTCAATCCTATGACCCTGGGATCATGACCTGAGCTGAAGGCAGACACTTGACCGACTGAGCCATCCAGGCACCCAACATAAACTTATTTACGCAAAATTTAATTCCAACAGTATATTAAGTCTTAGAGTAAATATAGTCAAGTATTTAGGGGAAGTTACGATTTTCTGAGGTAATAACATTTCATGCTTGACTTCCACATCATCGTAAGTATTTGAATACTTTTCATGAATTTTCCAAGGTCCTCTTTAAAAAAAATTTTTTTTTTTTTTAATTGTGGTTAAGGGGGCACCAGGGTGGCTCACTTTGTTAAGTGCCCGACTCTTGGTTTCAGCTCAGGTCATAATCTCAGGGTTGTGAGATTGAGCCCTGGTAGGGAGTGGAGTCTGCTTGGGATTATTTCCCTCTGCCCCTCCCCCTGCTCTCTCAAATAAATAAATAAAATCTTAAAAAATTAAAACAAATAAATTGTAGTAAAGGATATATAAAATGACCACTTGGGTTTTAATCACAAAATTCACTGCCAGGTTAATACACAAAGCTCATTGCCAATTGAAAAGATGTCAATTTCTGAGAATGTTCTGGGTTGCTGGGAGCAAATGAAGTGGGAGTGGGTTTTTCTTTTTCCTTCTAGTAATATTTCTGGTTTAAGGTCACAAATCTAATAGTCTCTTGACTTGTACTTCAAGACTATTACTAATTTCTACTTCTCTTTGATTATGTCAACCAGAGATACGTGTCACATTGATCATTAAGATTTCTTAAATTTTATACATTTATTAGTATATTATCTTAAAAGTCAGGTTTCAGGGAATGATTCCATCTTGTGTCTCAGAATGTACTTCTAAATCTTGAAGACTTAATATATTCTTTTTTCCTCAATCTGGAAATAATGTTATGTTTATAATGACATTTCTTTTCATGCATTACCATTTTATTATAATGTTTATTAAATGTTTTTAAGAGATTGCTGTTGCAAATTGTGCAAAAAAATTCTCTAAAACCTAGTAATTCTGTATTTTCTAATGGGCACGGGGAGGATTATTTATTTTGAAACTTCTATAATAATTGATAACATTTATTGTATATTTACTATTACAGATATATAGTTGTAAATACTAACTTAACATAATCCCACCTTTTGAGGCATGTTTTAGTCTTACCCCCATGGTACAGATTAGGCTACTCAAGCAAAGAGAGTTTAAGCAATGGGTTCAAGTCTGTAAAGCTAGTAAGGGATAGAGAGAGCCAGGATTCAAACCCAGCCAGTCTACTCTTAACCACCATATTATATTTATCTCCTTAGGAATATTGCTGAATTTCCTGAATAAGTTGACCTGAGATAAATGCATTTCTTTTGGACAGTATGGAAATTGCATCTGTCCCTTCTCTTGTACTCTGGCTGGACACAACAGTCTGTTGAGAGGTGCATTTCTATTTCATTATAATATTCATCTGAAAATGCAGGAAGAGAAGGATGGGAATCGCATGGGAAAAAGAAACCAGTAATGTGCATTTTCAAATATTTTGTTTCTTAGGAAATCTTCAAATAGAAACCTTTAGATTTGTAACATTTGAAAAGATTCCATAAGAGTTTCTAGATGGGGCCTATATCTTTGAATTTATGAATGGTTTCTCTCATGAGCTACATCCCATTCTAATGCTCTAGTCATTGGATTTTCTTCATCAAAGCATTTGCAGAAAGGTGGCCAAAGAACAAAAGGAAAAAAATAGCATGTGATAAATCAAGGGAAAATGTGATGCTGGCCCGGTTTCACAAATCATTTCTGTCATTAATATTTTCCACATGTAAAGTAGCTCCTATTTTGCCCTGAATGACCTTGTTGTCTTAGAAACAAAACATAGATGTTTCTCAGCATGAAACTGTGGCTCTCAGGCCACTTCAGCCTCCCCCATATATGAAGGTCATGCAGTGACATTCATAAGAAGAACATCCCATCAGTCTCTAAAATCAATTAGCATCATAATCACACAAGGGCCTTATCCCTAGGACCAAACAGAAAATGCTATAACTCTGGAAAGAGCCTGGTGCTCTTTCTGAGTAAAAATTGAGTACCTAAGAGTCCTATGCTGACTTCCAAGGGCTATTGTGATGGTTCAGGTTGCAATCCCATCTGGTCCTAGAATGAGCCCTCTCATAGCTAGAAAAAAATGGCTCAAGATTGGCAGGGCTTTCAAATCACAGAGAACAAATGACAAAATGAGTTTTGTACAAAGAAATACAGTAGAATGCTGGGTATGCCAAACCCACATTAGGTAATTTCTGCCATTTCTTGATGTCTTTCTGAGGTTATTTTGGAAGGGTATTTCCTTCTCAAATCTCTCTCAAATCTGCTCTTTCCAAGACCCTCTTTGTGCTTCTGGGAGGAGGGCCTGCTCACTGTAGCAGGAGCAGAAAATAGCTTGTGACATGTTGGGAGTATCCTAGTACTAAAGTTTTAGTGCTAGGGCCAAAGAACACTAGGAAATAGCCCCGATATGCTTTCCCAAGTCAAAGTACCACACGTTAAACCTGCAACAATTAGAAAGACCATGATATTATATTCTGTATTAACTCATCTTAATGGATGAATTACCTCGCTTCTCATAACCTCTTCCATTGTTTTATCCAGGACATTCGTATATTTCCTGCAGGGCTTTTCTCCCCTAAAATTTTTCTTCTTGTACTACACACAAGTCTGAGAAACTCAGAGTCCTTTTACATATGAGACTTTGTCTTAACTCACTTATACTTCTGAGATGTCAAAAAAACAAAAAAAAACAAAAAAACAAAACACCACAGAGAAATAGCACCATTCGTGTCCAGTTTAATAAATAGATATGATGAGGGTTAATAATCTCCAGTGAATCAAGCATTTATCCATCCATCCAAAATGAACAAAGGACCTCATATCCATGAATACATGGAACCTATGTTTCAAGAGGAGTGAGGGCACATCAAACAGTTAGACCACTCCATGGTTCTGTACCACACCATGACTCTTGGACACCGTATTTCTCCTTCTCCAACTCTGTCAGGGTTTCACCTCATTTCTTGAGGTTTCCAAGCACAGTATATATTTTTCAAATAGATAGTATTCTTCTGAAGAAGTAAATAAGAACTAAATGTATAAATCCTAAAGTTGAAACTGTAAACATAATAAACAGCTCTACACAACAACCTGTTTTCTTCAAAATGCCCTATGAAAAGAGGTCAATCTTAAAAAGAGGTCTGGTTGTCAACCATTGTGATAGCTACTGGGAAAGTCCATGCATGTATTTTTGGTAGCTGGTAGCTTCCTGTTAGCTTCCATGCATTATACCTTTAAACGTTGCTAGCTTTCTTTCAGATACGAACCATTGGCAGGAGAATTGGACAAATATGTGCAGGTCCTTCACTGTTTAAAAAAAAATCCAGGGGCGCCTGGGTGGCACAGCGGTTAAGAGTCTGCCTTCGGCTCAGGGTGTGATCCTGGCGTTGTGGGATCGAGCCCCACGTCAGGCTCCTCCGCTATGAGCCTGCTTCTTCCTCTCCCACTCCCCCTGCTTGTGTTCCCTCTCTCGCTGGCTGTCTCTATCTCTATCGAATAAATAAATAAAAAATCTTTAAAAAAAAATCCAAGCAGAAGCTCCAGTGACAATGGGTTGGGAGCATCACTGTCACATCTGAGAGAAAAAATTATATGCAACAAGGAAGTATTTGTTGACTGAATGGGTGAATGAGTATTTAAATGGAATGAGTTGTCGACAGTATCCTACTGTAGAGAGGTCAAACAAGCAAGAGCCTAAAAGAGTCATTAATTTTTTGTCAACTTTGAAGTAACTGAAAATCTTTAAGGGAGCAGTTTCGATAGAGAGATTGGGGAGATGACAAAGGAGAAGGATACAACAGCCAGGAATTCTGACCATTCTTCCAAGATATTGGGATAATATAGGGAAAGAGGACAGTCTTGACATAACCCATCAAAAGCTCCTTGTACATTTAATAATAGTCTAATGTGTTCTTATACTTCCACTTTAAAAAAAAAAGATTTTATTTATTTATTTGAGAGAGACAGAGAGCCCAGGTGGGTGGAGGGGCAGAGGAAGAGGGAAAAACAGATTCCCCGCTGAACAGGGAGCCCAACACAGGGCTTGATTCCAGGACCCTGGGATCATGACCTGAGCCAAAGGCAGGAGCTGGTTTTAACCGACTGAGCTACTCAGGTGCCCCATCCTTCTACTTTTTTTCTAAGAGAGGGAAGAAGACTTGGGACTTATTTATTTATTTTTACAGTATCAAATATACAACTTAGAGTCTCATATTTTCTATAACATCACTGTTTTTGCTGCAACAGAATTATCATTAACGAAGATTTAGTTGTTTAAGAAATACATTCTTGTTTTGTTCGTTATTTAAGTATTTGATTCGACTCAACGTTAGCTTAGCAGCTTTAGAAGGTCAACTTACTAAATGTACCTAATATTTCAGTTATGGCTTGGAAATAGTTCAACACCACAGATATGAACAACTTTGAAGAGTTTTAAACTTCCTCCTCAAACAAGCATGCTGTGTAGTTTTATTTCAGCTCTCACAAAATTCAGAACCTTAACGATCTCCTGACATTGTGATGTTGCGTTCAACTGTAAAAAAATCATGATTTGAAATAGGATATAATTCCTTACACTTGATGGGAAGCAAACCAGGCGAAACATACCTAGACCTCAACAATTCCTAGGGTGGAATAATTAATCAAAGAGAAAAGTGTTTAAATTTACGGCTCTCTTAACAGAATGACTCTAGTTTTTGCTTCACGTAAAGCATTTTAAGTCAGGGGACTTGAACGTGTCAGCTTTTCCACTTGTCCCAAACCAATGATGGGCCTTCTGGATCCCTGGGCAGCTAACAACTTTGAACAAGGTTGTGACTGCTCGGTGGATAGCCGTGTAAAGGGAAGAATCCCTTTGCAATTTTAATTATAAATATCTGTTGAATGAAGGTTGGAGCCAAGCTGCCAAACTATGTGAATGTTTTTTTCTTCAGAGATGTCAAAGTTTAAATGTGATTTCTGTCCTGAGCCTAATTAAAGGGGAAAAAATCATTAGTAATCCAGCAGTTGTTGTTGTGGAAAGGGCTTTGACCTACATGCGCATCCGCCCACCAGGACTCTAAATGAGCTATTAACTCATTGGATATGAGACAACCAATAGTGACAACTTGAAGTGGCTGCCAGAACATGTGGGGTGTCAGCCAATGGCTTCAAGGCAGATGATTTTCATTCCCAAATCTCTGATCCATATGGTTCTCAGCAGGAGGGGTATACTGTGCGTGTGTGCGTGTGCGTGTGTGTGCGCGAGCACGTGCACAGAGACTGCCAAGGTAAAAACTCTGATGGATCAAGAAACCCAAAATGGGGGCGCCTGGGTGACACAGCGGTTAAGCGTCTGCCTTCGGCTCAGGGTGTGATCCTGGTGTTATGGGATCAAGCCCCACATCAGGCTCCTCCACTATGAGCCTGCTTCTTCCTCTCCCACTCCCCCTGCTTGTGTTCCCTCTCTCGCTGGCTGTTTCTATCTCTGTCGAATAAATAAATAAAATCTTAAAAAAAAAAAAAAAAGAAAAGAAAAAAGAAACCCAAAATGCTCCTGACGTAAAGGTGCTGAGTCCAACCCACATGCCCAGTCAAGCTGGGCACTAACGTGGAACTGAATCAGTTACTGCAGGGTCTTCAGAGGGATGCCAGAATTAAAAAAAAAAAAAAAAAATCACACTAATGTCCCCAATTCAAGTAAATTGCAATAGCATTGCAACAGGTAATATTACGTTTATTCCAAGGGTAAGGCTTTTTTATTGTGGTAAAAGTCCAAGGAGTGTCCATCAGACCTGAGATTCTTAAAAGCTCTCCTGATGGGCTGCTAAGCAGTCCTTCCTTTTAGGGACAATGACACACAATTCCTTAGATTTTATTATATATGATGAGGTGTGACTTCCGAGTAGATTGAGCCGTATGAATGTCATTTGTATGGGTCAACCATGGTTGAATATTATCAACTGCATGTGGTTTAACCTAATAGCAATCAAGAAAATGAGTTGAGTTACTAAAATCTGGTATAATACTGCAATTTTCATTACATTTTCACTGATTTTTTGTTATTATGGAGTTTTTTTCTTCTTTAGAAAGTATAAGTAGGTAGACTTACAATCTTTTCTTTTACCCAAGTAGATGGTATTCAAAGAAGATTACATTGGAGATTTGAAATACTGATGGTTTCGGACTCAGTGCATTTGGTTAATAACTGAATTATACGTAGACCAAGATTGTGTGATCACAGTATTGGCTATTATAATTTCTTTTACCTTTACCACTAATTTAGTAACAACACTGATCCAGGTAGACTTAAATACCTGAAATGACATGTGAATTGGCTTGTAAAGTATATTTTCTTTTGGCTTGCATTTTATTTTAGAGATCATTTGTTTTCATATGGTAGATCTTCCACAATGGGTAGATTGTAACTATCTGACTTCTGTATTTTTCATCTGGTAACAAAGATACGAATTTAGTCTGTGATCAAGTGATTTTTGAAATCATTCGATAAAAGAACTGAAAAGTCTCGAGAGGCAGTCTGGCATGATGGTTAGAGCACTGGCTCTAAAACCAGAATGCTGGGGTTCAAAGCCAGCCCTATACTGTATTAGCTCTGTGATTTGGGTGAGTTAATTATCCTCCCCAGGCCTCAGTCTTCTCATTCATGTAATGGGTTAATAATAGTACCCTCCTCTTAAGAGTTATTTTGAAGATGAGTTAATCATAGTAACTGCCATATGTGTTGATAATAATTAAGCAGCTAAGTATTTTGACAACTCTCTTTTATTAATCTAGAAAAAGTCTAGTCTGAAATGTTTTCTAAAATAAGCCACTTATAACACTTGTCTGAAACAAGAGGAATTAGGTACTAAAAATAGAGCTTGATTTAGCAAGTGTTTGATAAATATTAGTTTCCTGCCTCCCAACACCCGGTTCTTTCTATTCTCCTCAAAAAGTACCTTTCTTGACTTTTTCCCCAAATCTTTGTATTCAGTCATCACTGACTTGAGTTTCAGCTAAGATTGTATCTTGGCCATACTCAAATCATTCTGCGCCTATCCTTCAAATCTTATTTTAAGCAGCACACTCATCCACCATTTTCCTCCATTTTGAAAGTATGAGAATATTTGCCAGAAGACTTAAAATATGTAAAGTTGGTGTTACACTTATTTGGGAAGTGATTTAAAAAAAAAGAAGTTGTTAAAATGTCTTTTCTAATGTTAAGGCCCCAAAGTATGATTAAATTGTTCATAATTGTATTATTCAAGAAAAGGTAAATTTCTGTCCTCAAAAAATTCAGTCTTGGATAACCATTCATTATTTGTTATCTTAAGGCAAGGAAAGATGTTGACTTTGGTTATAGCTGGTGCCAGGAATAAGGCATGTTTTGTTTCTCTAGCTGAACTTCCCATACAGTGTAACCTTAGGCCATCTATTATGAAATCATTATTCCTTCAGCTGAAAAAAAAATGTTAATTTTATCTGGGTAAGTTTGCAGGAGAACCTGTAATAGGTACTTGATATTACTGTGTAATTTATATAAAGCTTCTCTTGGTTGAAAACCTAACTAAACCAGAGGGAACTCCAAAGGAACATTTCCAGATTCTCAACTCCTCCAGCCCAGATCTGTTTTGTTTCCTGTTTCCTCCAGCAGCTAACATGGCACCTGCTCCCAAGTTGCTGCTCAGCAAATGTTTGCTGTCTGGATGGTTGAGTGAATGTTATCAGTTAGCTAAGCATTGACAGTGAGAAGCTGAGCAAAGTCACATGACATCTCCCCACAATCTAGGGGGAAACATATTAACTAAATACAAAGTTATAATTATAATGAATACTTAGAAAAAGAGAAAAATGCTACTAATGGTACCTCTGGAATAGGAATTTCACCTGATCAGAAAAGCCCTCTCTGAAGCCGTGCTGCTTAAAATAAGATTTGAAGGATGAATAAGGGTTGACCAAGAAAAAAGGGAGGTAAGAACATCCCAGATAGATACAGTAGCATGTGTAAGATCCCGTGGCAGAAGAGAGCCTGGCAGGTACAAGGAACTGAACAAAGGCCAATGCTGCTAGGGTGGTGAGTGAAGAAGCAAGAAGTTACAGAAGGGACTGGAAAGTCCATGGGACTACACCATGCAGGGGCTCACAAGTCTTGTAAGGAACTCTGTGTTTCCCCTAGGAGCAAAGGGAAGGGCCTTGAATGTTTTCACTCAGATTAAAAATAAAACTAAAATTAAAATGAGGGGAATAAATTAAAGTGTGCTATAATGGATGTGTGTAGGGTACTAAAGACTTTGTTGTAGTTGGAACAAGAAGTGATATTAATTTGAGGTAGGCTGTAGGGGCACAGTAGAGGATTAAAGAGCTAGATGGATTTGAGAGAGATTTAGAAGACATATGGAAAAGCGGTGGCGATGCATTACACATGGTGGGTAAGGGAGTGAGAGGTGTCAAGAATGACTCCTTCTTCTGGCTTGGCTCATGGAGGGATTGTGCTGCTCTTCCCTGAGACAGAGAATGCTGTTAGATGATCAGGTCTGCAAGGGGAAGAGTAGGAGTTTGTCTTTGGAGATGATGAGTTCCTTTTGAAATTCTCCTTCCTGACTTCTATCATACTATTTTTGGGAGTTCCCATTTCTTTTTCTCAGCCACTGTCTTTCTCAACTCCCCACAAGACATTTCTGTGCTCTTCCACTCCCATCCCACTTAATTGTTGGTACTCTCCATGGTTCTGACCTGAACCTCGGGCCTCAAACACTGTTCAATACAGCAGCCACATGTGGTTACTGAGCCCCTGAAATGTGGCTAGTCTAAATGGAGATGTGCTATAATTGTTAAATACACATAGGATTTCAAAGACATGTGTTAAATAATAAATAAAATCATTAATAAGATTTTTATATTGATTATATACTGAAATGATATTTTGGATATATTAAGTAAAATGTGTTATTACTTTCTCAATGTGGCTACTAGAAAATTTAAAATTACATATGTGGTTCCTTATGTATTTCTAGTGGACGGTGCTGCTCTAGATAGTGACCCTATTGTTGCCTTATTCCTGTCCACTTGAGCCCACAGAGCTGCTTATTGTCCCTGGAACTTTTCACATCATTTTATGCCTCATACTGTTTCCTTTTCCTGAACTTTTGTTCCTCTTCTTTTCTTCCAGATTGGATATGACTCCTACTTTTTTTGGTTCAGAGCAAATATCTCCTCTACCATACGAAAATTTTCCAATTCCTTAAGGCAGAATTAAACATTTCTGCCTCAGAGTCTTACATCCTCTCAATATCTTTATTATAGCTAATTCACATACTTATATTTTCTTTTATATTCATTTGTCTCTCCAACCAGATTGTAAGTGTCTACAAAGTGCAGTTGTAATCTGATTTATGCCTATAATTATGTAACTAGGTATGCAGTACCAGGGTGGTGCCCGATGAAAGTCTGGTGAATAACAATTGAATCTACACATATTAAACAGCTATCATGTGTTTAGCTTTGACTTAGATGTTTTATAGACAATATCTTGCATTCTCTCAGCAGCCCTGCAAGGTAGATATAATTATCCTCATTTTGCATATGGGGATCTTGCAAAAGCCCAAACTGTTAGTAAATTATAGAGCCAGGATTCAACTAGATTAAATGAAAAAAGCCACGTTTTTATTTTCTCTGTGATTATATGCATGCTGAAAAATGGATTAAAAAGTGATGATTATACCCCACATCATAAAATAGGAAAAAAATACTTGTTTCCTAAGATTATTAGAAGATTAAGTGGCATAATGTATATAAAGTGTCAGGGCAGTGCTTGGAAATACTAGGTTTTATTAGACATTGGCTTCCTTCAATGTTGAGGCCCATAGCATAGGCATCCTTAATTTCTGAGGAAATGGTGGTTTTCCTAACCTCCTCAATGTCCCTACCTCTGCTTATACTCATATGGACGGCGTGAGAAACAGACCCCCTCCAGGGCTATCCACTTTAACTCAGTCCTTTTTGAATATGCCTCTGACGGTTAAAGCAAGTGAAGTAGAGAAATAACAAGCAGCACTGGGGCCATTCAACCTCTCTCTGTGTGTTTGTGCTTACTGGTGAAGGTTGGGGTAGGAGTAATGGGCTATGCAGGCTTGGTGAACTTCCAGAAATCATTGTGAGTAGAATGCTGATTCTTCTCTTCCTGTTTTACCCAGTGATGGTATATTACATTCCCTTTACCACCTGGGGAATCTTTGTAGGAAAGGGAAAGGAGAAGTATGAATGGGATAAACATTAATTGTAGGCCAGTGCTGGTCTATAGGCCTTATGTTGAAATGCTAAGCTCCTGAGAAATAAATTTAAGCAACTGAAAGGTGAAGATATGTTGAGCTGTGCCAAGGTAAGGGAAAGTGATTCCTCTATAACCTTCAGATCCCTGTGTCTTCTCTAAAAAAGCAGTATTGATGCAACTAATGAATCATCGAACCTTGCATCAGAAACCAGGGATGTACTGTATGGTGACTAACATAATGTAATAAAAAAACATTAAAAAAATAAAAAATAAATAAAAAAGCAGTATTGAGAAATCACTCAGTGGCTACTGGTGCTTGACCAAAGCTAAAGGAAGCTCATGGGTTTAAGAGCAAGACAGTTGCTTCCCCTATTAATTTTCCTGATTCATGTATTTCAAGTTAACAACAGAACCAATTCCTTGTCCCTATTTAGAGGAAACCTTCTCACCAACCCGTGTTCTTGTTTGTTTTAGATCAAGCATACAGAATATACTATACAGGGCAGAGCTTCCACTACTTAAAAAACTCGAATTCTCCTCTAAATATATACTATATATAATATAATATAATATAATATAATATAATATAATATAATATAATATAATATAATATAATATTTAAAGGCCTTCTTATCCATTACAGAACCAAACCATATAAAAGGGACAGGGAATGAATAGAATAAGGAAATTAGGGCCTTATGTTACTATTATTTTAATGGTGTCTTTTATTTCTTAAACTAGTTCTTTGTGGTTAGGGACAATGTCGTAAACTTCTCTGTATTTACTTCATTACTGCCCACAGAGTAAGTGCTTGGTGTTCCTTTGCTGAGCAATGGAAATGGTCACCCACACCCACACGCAGTATAACTGACAAGATTGTGGCACAGGAAGTTGTAAGGAAGAGTTTCTTTGAAGTGAAAATTTGGAGTCTCAATTAGGAAACTGAATATTCTCTAGCAATTGAACTTTGAGATCAAGAAAACAGTTTCACATTTGGGAGAACCTTTATGTCTGATATTATTTGTGGAGAAATTCCATGGCCAAAAACATGTGACAGATAAGGATGACAATTATCTGGCTGCTCCAGAAAATTTAATATACATGGAAAAAATAAGTACAACTTTGGATTTTAAAGGGAAAACTCAAGTTGATTAATCTGTCTGATTGACTTATACTTAAAAGAAGGAACTGAAGGTACCTTTAGATCCTACCCACTCAAACGCTAAGGCACCTTAAACTCTCGCAATCAACTGATTTTGAGACTGGTTTTCTTTGTTATGATTTTGAGCCTGGACATATTTTTTGGGGAGCTGATTGACTCTGAACCTTCTTCTTGTCCCTTCTTTTTCCCCTTTGCTATTGATTAAAGTCCACAGACTTCCTTAAAGTAATGCCCTTCCCATATCAATAGGACATTGCTCTGGTTACTAAGAGTCCTCTTCAAAATCACAAGCCTCCAGGGAAAATTGAGGCTTTAACATTGGTGAAAATTCTTTTGTTCTCCTCAATCTGGAGAGGGTTTGTCTCAACTTCTTGTGCCATTTTACTGTTGCTTAATACAAGGATGAAGACGAGAGAAGTCTATAAACTGGATGAAATTTTAAATAGCAAGGATTTGTTACCTTAAACACGAGAGTATTCAGAAATCTTCCTTCACATAAATTAGAGGTATGTGTAGACATGAGGAACTAGAAGGAAATGCACCAGAAATTAGTAGTAGTTATAGATAGATAATTTAAATTTTTCTGTGTGTGCATGCTTTTCAATAGATGGCAAATTTTCTGTAATGAAGATACATTACTTTTGTAAACAGAAAAAATTTAAAAAAGAAGTTGTAATCAATAGCCACTCTCCTTTCCTCTATCAACATGCCACACGATCGGAAATATGAGAAGCCTGCAGAGCCATGTTCTGGTGGGTGTTATTGAGGTGTGAGTTTGGGCAGGCCACGTAACCTCTCTGGGACTCAGGTTCCTCTCTCATGAAATACAGAAGTTTGAGTGCCCTCGTCTTGTTCAGTTCTGTGAAGCTTGAATTCTAGGATGGGCCTGCCACAGAGCAGACTATTAATTGAAAATGCTTCTGGCTTCTAGTAACAGACATCTTGATTAATTGTGGCTTACACCATAAGAATTCTTGTTGTTTCCTAAAAAGAAGGTTTGAAGGTAGATAGCTCAATGAGGTTTTGTTTGATCAAGTTCAATGAGGTTTTTTAGGAGCTGGGGCCCTTCAAAATGTTTTTCAGCATTGTCCTCTTCAATGGTTGGCATTCATCTGCAAGACTGTTACCTCGTGGTTACAAGATAGCTATCATATCTCCAACTAGGAAAGAGGAGACAGAAGCAAAAGCTTTCTCTTTGCACCTAATAACATCCCCATATCTCATTTGTTGGAACTGAGCCAAAGGACCAACCAGTGGCAAAGGGAAAGGAGATTCCAGACTTGCTTTGAATCAATAATAATTCATCCTACAGCCCTAAGTGTAAAGAACAACTTTCCATTGACACGAACAGGTCAGAGTTCTAACAGCAGGGAAGGAAAGAGGAGAGGGGATTGTCATTAGGTAGAAAACAAATGTGTCTGTCAGAAGCACAGAATAAAGGTCTGTTGAGCAAACAAGTGAGGGTTGTAGGATCCTAGAATCTTTTGTTTTCATGGGCCTCTTCTTCCATAAAACAATGTTAAAAATTATATATTACAACTGAGTTGGCATAAAGACAAATTTAATCCAGACTGAATTCATTGTTATATATTCATTATTTTTTTATTATGTTATGTTAGTCATCATTAGTTTTTGATATAGTGTTCCATGATTCATTATTTGCGTATATCATTATTATTTTTTTATTTTTTATTCTGATTTTAAACATTAACATGGAAACATTTTCATGGACCCTAGATATTGTGCCTGTTGTATCCACTGGTTAATTCAACCCTGGGTCTATGTTGCCCTTCCAACTGGATTGTAAAAACTTTGAGGGCGGTGACTATGTCCTAGATTTCACTGTTGCCCTCAAAGCTCCTACTGCATCACTATACATCTAAGAGCTGTTCAACAAATACTGTTGAGTTGACCTGATGTAGAACTGTTTCTTCCTCCAGGGTGAACCAGGTCCCCCTGGTCCTTATGGTCCTCCAGGAGCCCCTGGTATTGGACAACAAGGAATTAAGGTAATGATTCTTGTCTTTTTCCCCATCGATGAGTACTGAGTTTATTGCAGGGGTTGGGGAAGCTGTGATATGAACTCTGCTCAGCTTTGCCCCCTAGACACAAGGAGGCTTTCTGTAGAAGGTACTTCCAGTCCGGGTGCTTGGACACTGGGGCAGTTACCACAAGCATAATCAATGTTTGTTTGTTTGTTTATTTGACTGGAATGAAAAGTTTGTCTTGCCCCCAAATACCCACTCTCCTGTTCTGTTGAGTTTTCATGGAATTTAAATGTTAACATACAAAAGTGATATTGGGACGTTAAAGATCTTAACATACAAACTATCACCTGTTCACCTTAAAGGAGCATAGAGGGGCAGAAACCAGAAGGACCATTTGCTGCATAGATAAGTGTTGATAGCAAGGCTTGTAGGGAACTAGAAAGTACTGCAACACCCAACACCCTGGAGTGCTCTGTGTCACGCAGGATGTCACAGAACAGAAGGGCTTATTTTAAATGGCTTTTCTACGTCATTGGGACAATAAGACTTTGGTGCAGGACTAAAACAGAGAGCAGTAGAAAACAGGCAATTCTGGGGTCATCAAGTATCACCACGGACGGCATTGACACAATAAGCGTACTGAGACTCCAGGGAAGGAGGAGTTTGTATTGGCAGAGTGATTGGACAAAGATTCTGAAGGAGAGGAAGGGTGCAACAGAACTGAAAGGAGAGGTAAAATGGAATAGAGTGGGGACAAGGAGAGGGTGGCGTTCCAGGATGGTGGTGAGGGGGCAGGGAACAGCACAAGCATTGTTAGCTTGGTCCTCTCAGTAACCCAAATGCATTGAATGCAGTCCAGCCTGCCAGTGCTACACACACAATAGCTTCTGAAAGCTAAAATGGTGTATTGCACTTACACAAGAAGGGATGATGAGAGTTTTAGAGTAATTTTTTCACTTAAATTCAAGCCATTTCTCCTCCTCCAGAATTTTTTTTTTATCTTTATGAATGTGAAAAGTTTGACTATTTTGGAATATATCTGTGTTGAAATCTCCAGAGTATCTTGTGCTGTGTTTATTCTTTATTTAAAAACTCAAACTTTCATTTGATTATTTCTTTCTCTTAGGGGGAAAGAGGTCAGGAAGGAAGAACAGGGGCTCCGGGACCGATTGGCATTGGGGAGCCAGGCCAGCCAGTAAGTAGCAAGATATTCTAGATGGAATAAAAAGGACAAATATAGTTTTTATGTGCCCTTTGTGATTAGACTAAATGGTTACATTAAATCTATCTTGCATCTTTTGGGATAACAAAAGACAATAAATATACAAGGGCCAGATCCAAGTGTTATTTTTTTATGACACTTGAAATAGACACACACACACACACACGATATGTACAACTGGCTCTCTCTTACTGAAATTTCTTACAAGATTAATCAATTTGTCCAAGAAGGAAAGAGATCTCATGTGTCAAAATCTCCTAGGAGATAGGAGAACTGGATTCAGTTATAGTTTATAACTGACTTTCCTGGAACCATGAGAAAATCATCGAGAATAAGGGCGTTGCTCACTACCTAGCTTACGGGTATACTCTAAAGCTAGGACTGATGAAGGTAGACAGGTAATACCTATGTTATTTGCAGCTTCTAGCTTATGTAGCTTTGAAGTTTACTATTTTTGCAGAAGAAAAAAAAAAGTGTTTCTATCAAAAGAGATCTGGAGAAGAAATGAATAAAACATGACTATCCTAGTATAGAAATGCTCTTAAATTTTCAAGTAGTCATTATTCTCCCAGAAAAGAACAGTAAGTTACTCACTGAGATACACATAAAAAACAACTGGATTGGATCAGAAGAATATTGTTAAAATGTCCATACTACCTGAAACAATCTACAGATCTGATGCAATCCCTATCAAAATTCCAGTGGCATTTTTCATGGAAATGGAGCAAACAACCTTAAAATTTGTATGGAACCGTAAAAGATCCTAAATAGCCTAAGCAATCTTGAGAAAGAACAACAAAGGTGGAGGCATCATACTTTCTGTCACACTTTCTGATTTCTAAATATATTACAAAGCTATAGTAATCACAACAGTATTGTATTGGCACAAAAACAGACACATAGACCAATGGAACAGAATAGAGAGCCCAGAAATAATTAATTTACAACAAAGGACCCAAGAATATACAATAGGGAAAGGACAGTCTTACTTTAATAAATGGTGTTGGGTAAATTGGACCACTATCTTATACCATACACAGAAATTAATTAAAAATGGATTTGAGTCTTGAATGTAAGACTTGAAACCATAAAACTTCTAGAGGAAAACATAAGCAGTAAGCTCCTTGACACAGGTCTTAACAATGATGTTTTGAGTACCCAAAGTAAAAGAAACAAAAGTGAAAATAAACAAGCTGGGATTACATCAAATTAAAAAGCTTCTGCACATCAAAGGAAACCATCAACAAAATAGAAAGGCGATCTACTGAATGGGAGAAAATATTTTCAAATTATATATCTGATAATATCCAAAATATATAAAGAACTCAAACAACTCAATAATAACAATAAAAAAATCAATTAAAAGACAGGCAGAAGACTCGAATAGATATTTTTGCAAAGAAGATGTACAGATGGCCAATAGGTACGTGAAAAGATGCTCAATATCATTAGTCACCAGGGAAATGCAAATCAAAATCAAAATGAGATATCACTTCACACCTGCTAGAATGGCTATTATCAAAAATATAAGAGTAACAAGTGTTGTTGAGGATGTGAAGAAAAGGGAACCCTCTTGCATTGTTGGTGGAAATGTAATTTGGTATAGCCACTGTGGCAAACAATATGGAGGTTCTTCAAAAAGTTAAAAATAGAATTACTATATGATCCAGCCATTTGACTTCTGGGTATTTATTCAAAGAAAATAAAAACAGTAGCTCGAAGAGATATATGCATTCCTGTGTTCATTGCTACTTATAATAGCCAATATAGGGAAACAGACTAACTGTTCATTGATGGATAAGTGGATAAAGAAATTGATATATATACCTCACATATATAATTGATTACTATTGGATATCTATATTGATATATAGATATAATGGATTACTATTGGATATATATGTATTGATATATAGATATAATGGATTACTATTGGATATATATAAAATCAATATACATATACTGGATTACTATTCAGTCGTAAAAAAGAATGAAGTCTTGCCATTTACACCAACACGGATGGGGTCTGAAGACATTATACTAACTGAAATAAGTCAGAGAAAAGCAAATACCATATGTTCTCTCTTATATGTAGAACCTTAAACAAAAAACCACCAACCAATCCCATAGATACAAAGAACAGACAAAATCAATTTTTTTCTATATTCTAGTAAGAGACACATAGAAATAAAAATTTAAAATATATTAACATTTATAGTCATTAAAAATAGAAATACTTGGGTAAAAATGTAATAAAACATGTGTAGGACCTGTTTCCTGAAAACTACAAAACACTAATGAAAGAAGGAAAAGAATATTTGATAAATCAAGAGACACACCATGTTCCTGGATTGAAGACTTGACATCATAAAGCTGTTCATCTCCTTAAATTGATATAAGTTTTAATACAAGTCTTTTTAAATATCCCAGTGAGATTTTTTTATAGATATGGACAAGATTATTTTAAAATTTATATGGAAAGTAAGAGGAACTAGAATTGTTAAAAACAATTTTCAAAAAGAAATATAAAGTTGAAGACAAGGTTTTATTCACATAGCTATAGTAATCAAGATTGAGAAGTTCTGGCAGATCATAGAAACACGGTCAGTGGAATAGAACAGAGAAGCCAGACACAGACCCACACACTGATTTTTTGATAAAGTGCAAAAACAATTCAATGGAGGAAGGATAACTTTTTCAACAAGTTGGATATCCATACACAAAAAAATGAACTTCAATTTAAGTAAGTTTCACACACACCTTTTAAAAAAAATTAACTCAAAATGGCCCATAGATTTAATGTGCAATGTAAAACTATAAAACTTTTGAATAAAACATAAGACAAAATCTTTGGGACCTACAGCTTGGTAAATGTTTCTTAGACATGTTATGAAAAATATGATCCAAAAAAGAAAAAAAAATGATTAGTTGGATTCCTGGAAAGTGAAAAAAGTTGTTCCATGACTGTGTTAAAAGGATGAAAAGACAAGCTACCGATCAGGAAAAAGTATTTGCAAACCCACGTATCTGACAAAGGATTTACACTGAGATTGTATAAAGGGCACTCAAAACTCAATAATTAAAAAAAATCTAATTAGAAAGCACATATTAGAATACATGTGTACTTTTTATACACACATGTATATATACATATATCTACATGTATGTATATATGGTTATTGAACTTTAAAAAAAGATTTTATTTGAAAGAGAGAGAGTGTGCGTGCATGAGGTGGGGGAGACACAGAGGGACAAGCAGACTCCCCCTTGAGCACGGAGACCAATGGGGGGTGAATACAGCTGATGTGGGGCTGGATCCCAGGACCCTGAGATTATGACCTGAGCCGAAGGCAGACACTTAACCAACTAAGCTACCTGGGTGCCCCTGCTTATTGAACTTTTATCATGTGTTCTTAGCCAACAAGCATGAAATGTCATCAGAATTGGCACCTGATCTTAAAAATACTACACTGAACATAGACTTTTTTTTTAGAGAGAGGGAGCGCACACATATGGGAGTAGGGGAGCACTGAGGGGCAGAGGGGGAGAGAGAATCTTAAGCAGACTCTATGCTCAGCACAGAACCTAGCTTGTAAGCTTTATCTCAGCTCTAATTCTCTCCTCATTTTCCAATGAGTGAGCCAGAATCCTTGCTCCTGGTTCTCTATCTTAGATTTTCTAGACCTACTTCCACCACACAACCACACTCTTCTACCCAGGACGGCCACAGCATCAGCTTCTATGCGCACCCCTCCAGGGTTCCGCTGTCTTTTTGTTTTGGAGCCCTGTGATTTCCCTTACTTATTATTATTTTTTTTATTTTTGGACCTCCGCTATGCCTTTAAAATTCATGTTAAAGAAAAATTTGTATTACTTGCCTTTTTGTTTGTAGCTAGAGAGTTTTCATAATACTGCTAGAGCATGAAGTTCTTGTTTGTTTGCTTTCCAAGCCACAATTACACAAATCAGAGTGACTCTGCAGTCTGTGGTTTAATTGGGAACTGAAATCATAACAAAGGTGGGGCAGATCACGAATAATGTATGAAAATGTTTTGCACCAAACTGTCGTAAGAAAAACCCACGTTGGGAGGTTTTTAATTACTTAGAAGTAACATAAATACCTTGGGACTAAAAAAGGTTCTGCTGAAAGTCCTTTATGTTTGTTTCTTTGTCTGAATGATTTCAAGTGGTTTCAGGGGTTTGTTTTTTGTGGTTTTTTTTGGGTTTTTTTTGTACAAGGATATTCAGAGCACTGTTAGTAAAAAATATCCCCTGAAGTAGAACTGTAAATACTTTGAAGTTAAAAATTACATAGATGGTACTGTTCAAATATTATGGGCAATTTTTATTATTATTTAGCATATTTCTTTTTAATGCTTGCAATGTATGGTAAAACCACTTTTATCAATTATCCACACTAGTGAGATTATTAAGAGAAGTAATAAGATAATGGATAATCACATTTTATCTCATTAATGTCTCAAATAAAGCATTTCACTAATCAGACTGTGTTAACTGATAATTAGATTCCTTCACTTTTTTTTTTTAATTAGAGGCATTCATGAGAAGTCAAATAAGTATGCCATAATTATAATTGGTTCTCATGGCTTTTGAAAAGGACACCATGAGTTTTTTATAGAAGCATTTCTGTCTTTTAAAAATAATCCATCGGTACTGTAGAATGAGGTGCAGGTCATCTAACCCAAGTACCTGCTCTTTCTCTTAGCCAAGCAGTCATTTCCCATTCTGTTCAGCTGGAAAATATGAGAATGTACTGATGTTGTGGAGTATTACTCCAGTTGTTTATAGTAATTGAACCTTGGATCACTGCTTTTTAAAATGCCTTGAAGTGATTACAAGTATTAGTTCTGCGTTCTGAGCAGCTTGGAACACATGCTCCTCAGAGCCACCATTGTTTTCACTCTCACCTTGGCTGGTGGACTCTAGAGGAGCAGGGATGGAGGGAAGTTTCCCTGTTTTGCTGCACACCAGCCCTCCCTCCGTATTGCCATATTGCCTACTGCAAACCATTCACTCTGAAGCTACCTTATTCATAAACATGCCCTGAAAGGACATTCTTCGCAATCACAAGATTCAAGTAAAATTATTTTGATAGTGATAGCAGATATTTTTGAATGCTCAGATGCAAGAGCTCAAAGTCTCTCTGATCTAACCCTTATATTAGTACCTGCGGTTGAGGTAGGTACTATTGTTACCGCCGTTATGATGAGGATGCTGAACTTTAGACAGGTTACATTCTTTGCTGGAGATCACGCTGCTAACACACAACAGAGCTGGGACTTGAACCCTGGTCCATATGACACCACAATATACTTTCGATTATCATGAAAGACTGTAAGCTCTCTGAGACAAGGGAGCAGGTCTGTCTGCTGTTCCTAGAACTTAGCACAACGCCTTGCATCCACTAGGCATTTGCTGAATGAATGGCAAAAAAATCGAGTGAACTGGAAAAAGACTTCTTTGCATTTAATGTAAATTGTGTTATTTTCATTTGTCATTGGGAAAGGGGAATATTTTGTCAATTTTTTTGTTAAATTACATGATGTTAACTAGGCACTTGCCTTTTTAGTTTGCAATCTAGTTTTCATGCTTATATTTGTTTTTCCTCTAGTTAATCACTCTAACATTAGAGCAAGCTGTCATGGATATTAGTTTTTTGATTAAGGTCTCAGGATGTTAAAAGTTAGGTTTCCCATCAGCATAGCAATTTAAATAGAATTAAATGTTAACTTTTTCCTTTAATTAAAGTCTTTATGAAATTGGTGATGCATAAATACTGAAGAAGACAGTCTTTTAAAATATACAATATTTAGGGAAAGGCAAAAAAAATTAAAATGGGTTGCAATTAGCTTTCTTGTTTACAGATCTCTAACTATGATCAGTCACTGATCAGCAAATGCTGCATCCTACATCTGCTACCAGGCTTCAGGAGAAAGCGCCGCTCAAATACCCTGGATTATTGCATATCGAGCCCCCAGATCGTTTAGAGTGTCTGCACTGTGCTGGCTTGCGAGTTTCTGGGCAACTCAGTAGACTTTATATCATCCTAGGTTCGCTTCCCTGCCAAGCAAGCCCTAATTATCTTTTTAGATCCATTAGAGGAAAAGCTCCAGTTTGTGTTTCTAAGATTCTCGTTAGTTCCTTTTTTACTTTGTGACCTTCTGGCCAAGAGTAAAGAGAGGGAGAATTTGTAACCTTTTGAAAATTCCGACTTCAAGTGAATATCTTGCTGTTGTCTTTTATTTTTCAGTTAGTACATTTCCTGCCAGTCCACTTCAAAGCCTGAGACCGTGTTGTTTTCTTTCCCTTCTGTGAGAAGTTTTCACCTTCTTGAGTGCCCTTTTGAAAAACAGTTTACCTGGACTTCTTAATTTGAATCACTGAGATCGAAAACCATGCTGCCCCTGAGCGATGCTACCAAGATTCCCATTTGCACATAAACCTCCAGTGGATTCAAGCAGTCCTTGAAAGAATTCAAATTTGAATCCAAATGTATCAGGATAGAAATTGAAACATGTGTAAACAGAATTCAATGCTTTAAAGCAGCTGTGCAGTGATTTCTTCACAGAGCTCCCCTGATATTTTTCAATTATTTAATCACTCTGCAACATCCTCCAGACCACACAGTCCTAGATTTTTAGATTTTCCTTAGAGGATTTATTTCCTAATCCTTATTCTGAAGCATCACTTAATTTCCATTTTCCTCTAATTTGAGGACACCAGAATAGAACATCTTCTGCTGATCAAGTTGAACGAGTAATGCAACGGGAATATTCTTCACAACTCTACAATACTACTATCAGTACGGAGTTTACTAGAAGGATTCCCACTAATAACTTAAGTAGGGCTATGTCAGAGCATCTGGTGTGAACCAAAATAGAACCATCTCTCCCTTTCTTCCTTCTACCTTCTCTCTCCCCCTCCCCCCATTCTTTCTCTCTCTTTTCCTGCTCCTCATTCCCTCTTCTCCTAAACAGGGTCCCCGTGGTCCTGAGGGAGTACCAGGAGAGAGGGGCTTACCAGGAGAAGGATTTCCAGGACCAAAGGTAACGATACCTTCTGTACTATGAAAAATGCTTTGCCTTGCATGGTCATGATTTACAACTTAAAAAAATGTGTCCTAGCCAATTATCAGAAGTCAAGTATTTTCCTGACCACCTTCACCCTATTAAAGGAATATGTAAAATTTCCCTCAACATGAAACTATAGTGAAATTTGCAATTATAAATAACTAATTGATGGACTTTTACTTTACATGATTATTGCATATGAAAGGAGAAAACGCTTAGTTTGTAGTCATTAAAGCCATCGTGATAAATAGCATTTTTATGTCCAGAAATGAAGTTATTGAACATAGCTACGACAGAACCTTACTCACAGCTGTTTTGTGAAACACAGACAAGAAACTAATAAACCAGTTTGTAATCATATTGTCATTAGTATAATAAGAAAGAAATATGGGTGGGAGGATAGAATGGGGATTACCTTGTTATCATAAGGAGGAAAATGCTAGGAGAAACATACCTTTTACTTGGCAAGTGAGAATTTAATGTCTCTACTGCTTCTCATATATAATTCTTGGCACTCAAGTTCTTCTGGACCAGAGGTTGGCAAAATTTTTCTGTAAAGAGCCAGATAATAAATATTTTAGGCTGTGTGAGCAGTATGGTTATCTGGCACAATGACTTAGCCTCTGTTGGTCTAGCATGAAACGGTCTTCAACCATGTAAAAATGACTGAGTGTGGCTGTATTCCAATAAAGCTATATTTACAAACAAAACAAAACAAAAACAAAATAAGCAGTGGGCCAGCTTTGGCCAATGGGCTGTAATCTGCTGAGTCCTGGTCTAGGCTGTTTCCCACCATCTACCAAAGGCCACACAGGGAATGATTTTCTAAGACACTTTGGGCAGCATCAAGAACATTTCAGAGTAAGCAAGAATACATCTTGGGTTCCCTTTTCCTTCTTTTCTAAATTCTTTCCCCCCAAACACACGTGCATGCACAAACACACCGCCCAGAGAAGCACGTGCTGTTTTCTAGGTGTCTTAAGAACTTCCACTTCAGCCATTTGGTCAGGTCACTAAGATCTGCCCTTCTCACTCCAGCCTCATGCTGTAAAATATCATCTCATTCTTATCTTCTTCCACCACAATCAATATTCTATTGTCTGTGAGAAACCTGAATCTCGACTAGAAGGAAATCAATTAGCTAAAACCTAGTTCATACTAAGTTATGAGTGACTGCTGGGTTGAATTTTAACAGAAGCCCTCATTAGCAAACAAACTTTAATTTGTCATCATCAAAGGAAATAATCTGTAGGATAAAGGGGACATTTCTAATGCCCTGACCTAACCAGAGTATCACTATCAGAAGACAGGCCAGCAGTTTAATGCTACATTTCAGAAAGTTTTATAATACATAATTTCTTGAGGTTTTTCGGTATATAGTAAATTTCTCTTTATGCTTAGTCCAAACAAACTGGGAAATTCAAATAGCCTGAGTTATTTTTCTTTATAATCTATGGGGGTTTTTAAGATAAATAAGTAAATGAGAAGTGAATAAGTGAAACCCTAAGAAGGATACTGTGGGCGAGTCTTAGTGACAGGTTCCACTGTATGTAAACATGATTCAGTCTTACTCATAATAACCCACAGCACTGCAGAGCCCTGCCTCTCCTCACGGAAAGAAGCCATTATATTCAGTGTCACTTTAGGGTCGACTTATGCAATATACTCTGGGGTAATGATCAGAAGAAGCCATTAATCAGAATACTTCATTCCTCAACCAGCAGGGTCAATGCGAGTTTTCTATATGTGCTACTTGGGGCTACTTTGCAATGATATGGAGTAAATTATGAATAAAGCGGGACTTGAAGGTATATTTTCCCTTTCCCAAGGTTTCTTGCAAGTGTTCTTTGATTTTACTCTGGGCTTAAAAAAAACTAATGAAATGAATGCTATTCCTAATTAATTTTATGGTTTATTTTTCACACAAATGCACACAATGTTATAACTTCATTGAAATTACATTACAACCAGAACTAGTCACATAGGTCATGTGACTGTAGAAGTACATCCAAGATTTTCTCTGAATCATTTTAAAACTAAATTTTCAATGAACATTTGTAATTTATGATGTAACACATTTAATAAGTAATTCAACACTAGCAAGTATTAGTTCATATACTACAATGGGAGACAAATTTTCATTGTGTGATGGATTTCACTGAGCAGTGTTAAGGAAATGAAGGACTGATTGTTGTACTATATGATTACTTAGGTCCCCTATTTCCAGATATTTCTATCAGGAATGGAGCTCTTTTCCAACTTTAATGATGCTATATATGTGTTCTGTTTGGACAGATTCTTTCCTAAATTTTAAGAGTATTAAAGCTATATATTTTTTTGCAAGTTACAAATTTTCGCATCAGCTAGAATTACCCATTTGTAATGAGCAGTGAATTTAGATGCTTTGGATGCTTCAGCTGTTTTAAAATCCTGATTTTTATTAATATACCGATATGTCTCCCACATACTTTCAGGGTGAAAAAGGCTCTGAAGGACCAATTGGCCCACAAGGATTACAAGGCCCATCAATCAAAGGGGACAAGGTACTGCATCTAGGGTATACAATAGGAAAGATGCCAATAAAATTATTTTTGTTCATTGTTCTTTATGCATGTACATTTATGAACTGTATTCAGCCTAACAACCACATCACACAGGTATCCAGTTAATTATAAATCCAGTATATGCAAGGTATATTATGTAGGTTGAATTATGATCTGAAATATCCCATCACGTTTATTTACAGTAATGTCTCATTTATTTGGGTTTTGACTTCCAGTAAAACTATCTGCAGCTAAGCAGCCGAACATTAGCGAAACAGACTTCTTCTTAGTAAAGAAAATAGTTTTTAAAAATGTATTGACTTGACCCCGTTACAGAACGTGCATGTCCATCCTTAGATATTCACTCAAAAAATACTACCTTAAAATGGGACTAAAATAGGAGAACTCATTGAAGCAAGCTAGCGCTGCTGCCCTCTCACAAGGACCAAGAGGGATCCACCCATAGCTGAACGAAGTGAGGTCTATAGATTCATTGCGGTGCGGGAGACCACAGACCATGGGGAACCCATCACTACTCAGGAAGAAGAAGAAAGATTTTTTTATAGGATTTGGGCTTGTGTTAGGTGATTTTGGGAAGTGTCTAAGAAGGTAGGAGTTGGCTTTGGATTTAATGCTGTTAGGAAGTGAGGTAATTTTAAGACTGCCCATTTTAATGACTCTTATCTAGGAGGTGGGGAAAGTGGAGTCAGGCTTAGCTGTAATTGGTAAAAAAAAAAAAAAAGTAACAGTCATTCATTTTAGCTAGTGTAGGGGGATGTTTGATCATTTTGCTGGGGATGGGTGGTTTGGATGCTGCTTTTTTGTTTTTGTCTGTGCTCAGACCTGACTATGGAGCACTCTTGTTTTTATCTTGGTTCATGACATCGAATGGCCATATCTGACATTATTCTGTAAAATTGTTTATGTTCCATGGTCCACCTGTCATTGCTTTTCTTTTTCTCACTAGTTCCCAGTTTTCTTTAAAAGAGCTGCAGATTATACCCAGATTAGAAGTGGTGGTGAGGCTGGTGATAGGAGCTAGCGAGCTAGCTACAGACCCGTGGGAAGGGAAAGCTGCCAGAGATGGAGAGGATATAAGAAATGTACAAAAAACAGAGACCTCATATCAATTTGGAGTCATTTATATGTTAATCTCTAAACATATCATCACAGTATATATTATATTAATGATTTATATTCATGATTATCTTAGGTGTTATGTTTCAATTTTGAATTACTTATTTCTTTTATTTACTGGTAGCTATCTCTTTTAGATATCTGTATTTAAATAGCAGAGATACTGGTAAATAGTGAGTTATACAAATTTTAGTTGTAATACAATTCTTGGTTCAAATAGGTCAGCTCCAGCTCCAAAATACCCTAAAAATATGTAAGATTTTTTTTTCTTCCTTTGGAGCAGTGAGAACTGAATACAACAGATCTATTGTTTTATGAGGTCAGTAAATTAACTTTTTCAGGTGGTGGTGTCATGGCATTTGTGTTTTTACATCTGGAGCTCACGCAGAGAAAATACATTGAAATATCAGACATTATCACATAGTAATTGCGAGGCTTTCATTTGCTACTCCCTTGCCAAATCCTTACCCTTCCCCCCTTTCCTCTTTTCCTATTCTTTTATATATAACAGTAGATTGAAGCACTTTGGTGTCTGTAATTCAAGTGATAAGATAAACGCCCATGATAAAAGCTCTCAAAATGTATAATTAGTAAAACACAAAGAAGTGGTTTTGATACAGATATTAAATGTAAATATTAATGCACAAAAGAGGATCTGTCTTATGTGTTGATTGAATATTTGCAGAATAGTGGTTATGAGTGGGTTCTGGAGTCAGAGAGAGTGACCTTGAATCTTGCTTCTGTCATCTAATGGTCGTGTGACTGGGGCAAGGTACTTAACCTCATCTGGAAGACAGGGATGCCTACTTTCAGAGGGTTCTTGTGAGGATTAAGTGAGATAAAGCATGAAAAGCATGTAGCGCAGTGCCTGCCCCATGACAAGCAATCCAATTCTGAATCAGAATCCAGCTCTGAACTCGAACTTGAGTCCATTACATTTTTCCTTCTAAGATATTTATTTAGACTGGGGGTTGACACAAAGTAAAACACTAAGAAGCATATTCCAGGGCATGTCTCAATGACAGGGTCAGCATTCTTTCTTTATTTTTTTACGCAGGCTCCACACCCAGCGTGGAGCCCAACGCAGGGCTTGAACTCACAACCCTGAGATCAAGACCTGAGCTGAGATCAGGAGTTGGATGCTTAACAGACTGAGCCACCCAGGCACCCCTAATATTATAAGTATGATTTAATGATAATGATTTTGTTCATAAAAACGTTTATTTAGCCCAGGCATTGGCAAACTATGGGGCTGGCTGCTATTCTTATAAATACAGTGTTTTTAGAACACAGGCACATCTGTTCATCTAGGTATTTGTGCGACCAAAGCAGCGTTCACTAGTTATGACAGAGACCTTAGTATGGCCCTCAAGAATAAAATGTTTACGATCAAGCTGTTTAAGGGCAAGTTTATAGATCCTGATGTAGCCTAAATACAACTGACATTTAAATGTCCAGGACGCCTGGCTGGCTCAGTTGGTAGAGCATTTGACTCTTAATCTCCGGGTTGTGAGTTCAAGCCCCAAGTTGGGCATGAAGGCTTCTTCTAAAAATTAAAAATAAAATAAAATACGCATCTCGTTGTCTCTTTGCTATTCCGGATGTGCCAGGCATCATCCTCGCACTGGATGTTTGCTCTGCTTGGAATGCTTTTCCTGTGTTTCCACCTCGTTCTCTCCCTCTCATTGAGGCCATCCCTGGCCACCTTGTGCAAAACTGTAGCTGTCTTCCCGTTCCCTGATTTATTTTTCTCCTTAGCACTTATCCTTATTTGACATTTTATTTAATTGATTTATCTTGTTTACTATCTTCTGTTTTTCCTACTAGAATGTAAGCTCTGTGAGAAGAGAGGGTTTTGGCTGTTTAGGTCACTGCTGCTTTCCCAGCGTTTGAAACAATTCCTGGCACATAATAGGCGCTCACAAGTATTTGTTGAAAGACACAAAGAATGAATGAATGATAGTGTTTTTCTTACTGATAACTCTCACTTTGTTTCCCAAATTTATTTCATGGAAGGAAAAGGTTAGGTTCTTTAATTTTTTTGCGTTTATCTTAGATAATTTCTTAATTTTTAAAATGTATTTTAGCAAGACATGGAGGGAAAAGGTATTTAGAAAATTTTCAAACATTTCTCTTCAATTTCTCTCTCAAATCCCGATTTTCTTGGACCCTATAAATATTAGACTTTAAAATATTTCTATTATAACCCTAATAGGAAGTGTTGGTATTATAATAACCATTTAGGAATTCTTGGTCCTTGTGAGAAAAATGATGGATAAACTGGTGCAAACAGTCACCAATTTAGACGACACAATGAAAATATCATTCACTCTTTCGGCAAACTTGAACTGTAGGCTGTTTAAAAGAAATAGAGTTTTCTAACTTTTTATGTTGAACCCTTTTATGGTAGAGATAGATTTTAATTCAGCATAATTCAAGATTAGCGAAGTATGAAAGAATGAGGTTTATTGTTATATTTCTGACTTATTTTCTGTACAGGGGGATTTGGGACCTGTGGGACCCCAGGGACCAATGGGCATCCCCGGAATCGGGAGCCAAGGGGAACAGGTAATCAAAGCTTTCTCTCTTTCCCTTCGGTACAGAGCACTCTGACCCAGGCCTGGTGGTCACTGAAAGCCAGTCCTGCAGCCACCTAGGGGTGTACTTGACAGAGTGCAGTGGAATATACAACCAAAAGTGAATGTAGGGAAGGGAAAGATGGTTCTGTGAGATTTTATTTTTTAGAACTTCCAAAGAGTAAAAAAATAAGATGTGTGTTTCTTGGAGCTGTGACTTTTAACATTAATGCTTAATTAACAGGATAAGAGTTTTCGAGTGATTTTATATTCTTAGGTTTCCTTAGGCGCCCCGGTTTATTTATCTGCTGGTTTATGTGTTTTCCCCTTGCGGCTTCGCGAATGATTAAATCTCACTCTCTCCCCATGCTAGGAGAGTAGTATTTCCCACCCCCTAGCCATGTACCAATCTAGAAAAATATTAAACTTAAAACAAGGACAAGATTCAGAGGCAACTCTGAAGGGCACCATTCTTGAATAGAAGCAAACCACAGGTAGGGTTTATAAATGACATTTGGCCTCTCTCGGTCAGACGGAAGGAAAGCTCTCGGAGGATGTCTCTGCATTCATGGATCCAACTGCTTCCAAAATCTTCTGACCATAACTTTTGGAAAAGCTGGGCAATTTTGCTAGATCTAAATAATATAGAGATAATGTAACAGTACTATCTACCTACAGGGTCTCATTTAATCCCAGTGACGAACGAATCCAAAGTTATGCTGACTCTCCTCCTGCACAGAAAGTAGCTGATCGGCTTGACTAAGATTTATGATTAAGGTTTGAATTATTCTGTTGCCTAGAGAATGAATAGTGCTTCCCTTATCTAGGAGAGTGGGAAAAGAGGATTAAAAAATAGATAATTCCAAATCTCATTGTTGACACTAACTCTTGAGTTTGTTTCTAACCATCTTGAAATTAATTAGTATTTTGGTTGTTAATCCAAGCAACAACAAAGTTGGATATCACTCCTTTTCCCATTTCCTTCCTCTGGATAGAGATCCTAGTGGTATTTGTTCTTCTTACTGACAACTCTCACTTTGTTTCCCAAATTTGGAGGATTAAGATGCAGGAGAAGCCAAGATAAGTCTGTATATAAATGTTTAGATAATAATTAAGAGCTGGATATTTTGATTACGCAAGGATTGTGGTTCGACTCTGGGACCAGGCCATCTCAAACTCTGCAGTTTACTTGCTGGTTTCAGCCAGGCTTACGTTCTGATCCTGGAAGTAGTGGCTGGACAGTCCCGGGTCTTGGGGTCCTGGTGCTGAGTCACCACTATAGGGCTGAAAATGAGGTTCAAAGAAAGCCAAATCTTTCCAGATGGCCTGCGAATTCTGGACCTCCCACCTCCAACTTCCTGTTGCCTTTAATGCTGGTTCTTGGTGGGGGTTGTTGTTCTTTAGCTTAAAAAAAAAAAACTCTTTGACTTCTTTTGTTTTCTCACTCCTTTCCCTCCAAATTTCCAAGAGAAAATCATTTTTAAGGGAGACATGTCCATGTAGAGCTGACCCCTACTGGATAGGAGATTGAATAGAATCCATCATTTGTAAACTGCTTCGAACAAGAAAGGAATTTGTTTGCCCTTGTAAGACAAATGATTTAATTCCTACTTAAATGTAACCTCTATTTATACAGTTACTCATTTTCCTTCTTATCTTTAATTTGACATGTTTACCCACTGAATTACTCTTGTTATTAGATCTTCCTAATTCTCTTACAGAAATGAATTTCCCCACTCATATGTTTTTGGGGAATTCCTGTTTTCAGGAACATGTTGATAATATGCCTCAAGAGGCCTGCAGATTTTCATGAAATGTTTGGAGGCTTGACCACTTCGACTCTGTTATAAATTGAGTTGAAAATACTAATAACCACATCAAACATGTGTACACACACATATACGCATGGATAACTTTGAATTTTTTGGTTCCTTGTCCTATATCACACTACGTGTAGACAATTGTAAAAGATTCTGATAATGACATTATGATTCTTTCTTGTAATAACCTTAGCTTTCTTAAACTGTTTAGACTGCTTCATCTTCATTAACCAGAGAAAATTATATTTATAATTAAAAAATAAACAAGCAGTTGTATCATCCAGCTGTGAAAAAGAGGATACCATTTGTAATAAAATAATCATGTATTTGTAATCATTATTTACACAATCATGGCTTGTGGGGTGTAAGCAAAACAAAATTTTAGTTTTTCTTCATCAACCCTTTAAATATTTTTCTGTAGGGAAAGTTTTTTCTTTTTCCTCCTGCAGGAAGAAATTACCAACGAGTTACAAACTTTTCTTATCTCTTTTAGGTAATAAAAAGTTATAGTATCATCTCTAGTTGTAACTCACAGTTTTAATTGTGTATTAAAAATTATCTAGTCAATATATTAATTTTCCTTTTAAACTTCAATTATCTGGTATGAGCTATAGGGAGAACCTGTGGTCCATGGGAAGGTAATGTGCTTCTCATCCCTCCCAGGCCAAATCAAGGACACAGGTCCCTTGTGTTGCCAAGGCAAAAATCAAGGTCAACAAGTAGTTTCACTGAAGCTCTCTAGAATGTGATTAAGAGAGAAGAAACCCAATCCCTCTCATTTTCTTCAAAGAACACACTTTATAAGACTACATTCTCCAAAGAAGAACTTATTAATCCTATCTCCTTCCCCTTTTTATACCCACAATGTGAGTGAGAATCTAGTGTTTGAACATTCTTCAGTTTGGTGTCTACAGACTATTGCTTCTCAGAGCCTAAGGTCAAACCTTTGATTTAATGTCCTGATATATTTTGATTGAGACAGCTAGAATATAGGTTTGCCTGCACGGGACTGAAATGTGAAATAGGTTAACAAGAAGAAATTTTATTTCTCTGATTTGGAACTCCAAGTTGGCATGGTGGCTCTGTTCATCAGGGTCTTCAGAAGTTTCATCTTCATTCTTGGGAGTCTGTCCTTCTCAGGGTGCTTTCCTCACCCACATGATCCAGAACAGCCACTGTGTCTTCACTTCAGCCACTGGGGAAGGAAAGACCTGCCTCTTCTTTTATCATGAATCAGCAATCGCACACATCACTTCCGTTTGTATTCCATTGGCCAGAATCCAGTCTATCTGGCAACACCTGGCTGCACCAGGGACTGGGAAACGTGGTCACTATTTAGGCAGCCGGGCAGGTCAGCTACAAATTCTCTTACTACGGAAAAAGGGGAGAATGCATATTATGGTTCGACTAGCAGCCTCTGCCATGCCATTCAACGAATACTGAGTATGACTTATGTACGATGGGATGTGAACTAAATTTTCACTTGAGAGGGTATGAAACTACTTTTATCCAAATTTCTTAATTTCGCTAATACTATTTTTAAACATTTTATTTTAAAGGGAATCCAAGGTCCTATGGGTCCACCTGGTCCACAAGGGCCTCCAGGACAAGGCTCACCTGGTCCCAAGGTAACTTTCTGAATTAGAGCAGAGTTTAATGCATTTATAGTCTAGTTGCTGTTTCCTCGTCAGTAGCCAGTGCATTGGGAAAGCACCAGATGAAATGAACTTAAAAATCAGATACCATGAGAGGCTATGGACTCTGGGAAACAAACTGAGGGCTTCAGAGGGGAAGAGGGTGGGGGACTGGGATAGGCTGGTGATGGGTATTAAGGAGGGCACGTATTGCATGGAGCACTGGGTGTTATACGCAAATAATGAATCATGGAACATTACATCAAAAACTAAGGATGTACTGTATGGCGATTAACATAATAAAAAATTATTATAAAAAAAGAACTAGATTTTTAAAAAAGTAAAAAAAAAATCAGATTTTTACTTAACGCAAAATGATATTGATATTCCTGATATTCCTGATGGTTTGGTTAATATAATATGTATTCTTTTACACTTTTAGAAGCATTTATTTAGGCAATCTTAATTTATTGTTTTCTTTATTACTCTTTCTTAAGAGATCCTATTCTAGCAGCTAAAGCAGTAGAGGCTTCCTATGGGCGGCCTAATCCATTCTCACCAACACTCCCCCAGTAGGCCAACCTCCCGACACATTTAATTAAAGATAAAGAGTCAGAAATAAAGAAAAATCTTCTATGAATGTGGGAATAATTTTATGTCCTAAATTAAAACTGTTATTTATCCCTTAGGAGAGGCATGGCACGTCTTAATGTTGCCTCAAATGATCACTAATCATTGTTAAAGAAATACTTCTCTGAGAGTAGTCACCTTCCAGCGCACTCCTTAGAGAGTGCCATGTGAGGAGCAGCTCGATGGAAGAAAGTTACTGTCCTTGAGATTTTTGCTTTGGGGTCATCACTGGAGCTCAGGTTGTTCTCTCTGCTTATGATATTGCTTTTGATTCGCAGTCATTCTGGCTTCTCATGTGTCAGTGATCTTCCACGGGACCTCTGCCTTTTGAGTATGCTACCTAGTCTATATATATCTTTTTAGATTGTATTTATTTATTTGAGAGAGAGAGTGAGAGAGAGCGAGCGAACCCAAGTCAGGGAAGAGGCAGAGGGAGAGGGAGAAACAGACTCCCCGCTGAACAGGGATCCCGACATGGGCCCAATCCCAGGACCCTGAGATCATGACCTAAGCTAAAGGCAGACGCTTAACCGACTGAGCCACCCAGGCGCCCCTACCTAGTCTATATCTTAAGCCAGACCGTTACATATTCCAAATTTGGTAAAACTCCATCCACCTGAAGGGATTTTAGGCAAATATATATATTTGAATTATACACAAACATATACTGAAATAACATATATTAAAGTATATTTTCATGTTTTATATTACAATATATCATGTACATTAATATTAATGATATAATTAATATCTATCTACGATATATATACTTGAACACATACACACGAATTGAGCACACAAAGCTCAGTGTTATTTTGTAGACAGAAGACAGCTCTTAGCTCTTAAGACAGGAATATATTATTTTTATTTTACTGCTATAGTGACATACTCTTCAAATACTCTTTCCTAACTAGGGAGAAGTAGGCCAGACAGGAGCTACGGGGCCTAGAGGGCCGGTGGGAGTTGGAGTACAAGGCCCAAAGGTGAGCCGAGCACACCGATCAGAAGCGTTTAGATAATTTATGTCATATTATGTGAAGTTTCACTGATATCCAAATGCAATGCAGATCATGCATGTGTCATCTGTTATTTCATCAGAAGAGAATATTTATTCAGAAAAGGGTCTGATGCTCAGTGTAACTCTTACTGTTTAAGAAGAACCAAAAATCTTAGTTTAGTTTAAGGACCGCTATCCGGTTTTTATTCGTATAGTTATTAGCCTCAGAGGCCCTCTTTTGGCACAGAGCGATTCTTCAAGAACACTCTCGTCTGCATGTTATAAAACAGAGCACCTAGCACAGTAGGGCTGCAGCAAAGGGTACTTCCCTTGTCTTGTTTCAGGTCTCAGCTCAAAAGCTACCTACTCAGAAAGTTGTTCCCTAAACCTAAAGGACGTCTCCCCCACTCCTGCTACCCAGTGGTTTTATAGCTCAGCGCGCTGTTTCCTTTGCTTTTACCCCTCACCTCGACTGGCGTGTGTTCTGCCTTACTTTCCACCTTACTAATCCCTCGAGAAATGCAGTGCCCAATGCTGCAGCCACCAGCCACATGTGGTTCCTGAATGCTGGGAACGTGATGAGTGTGCAGTGAGATGTGTGGCTAGTGTGAAACACACTAGATTACAGAGCTCGGCACAAAGAATGTGACTACATCCTTAGTACATTTGAAGATTGATTACCTATTGAAATGATACAATTTCAGATATATTAAGGTAAGCAAAATACATTATTGGGATTATTTCCACCTGTGTCTTTTAACTTTGTAAACGTGGCTCCCAGAGGAGCTATAATGACATATGCGGCTTGCTCTCTGTTTCTCTTGGAAGTGCTACTCCCCTGCAGCAGGGGCCTTGTTTCCATTTTTATCTTATTACTGAATCCCCCACTCAGTAACAAGCCGATACTCAGTAAATGCTGTTGAGTAAATGAACAAATTCTTACTTTACACTTCCCAAGTTCTAGAACTAATCCTGAAGCCATGTAGGATCTGGGAAGCCACACTGAGGGCTCAGCGCCATCATTGTTGCTGCTGACATTGTCGTCATTCTTCTAAGCATTTGAGTATTACAATATGTACGATGTGGACCTAGAAGAATAGACATGTTACATATGCATGAACATATAAAGGATACAAACTGTACTAATATAAATAGCAATCACTAATCTAAATAGTAATAATAGCTGCCATTCGTTGAATGGTTTCGCTGGGCCACACAATACGCTAAGTGCCAAGTATGACATATATGTCACCACACTTTTGTGCAGGGTACATAAATGTATGTACGTGTATGATGTCGCATATGTGACAATTTCAGAGAAGCAACCTAGGATGGTAAGGCTCAGCAGGTGGACTACCTCAGTCTAGATCCCAGTTTTGCCACTAATTAGATGTGCAATCTTAAGCTTCTCTCACTTCAGAAAATGAAATATTTCAAACATACACAATAGTGTAGAGAATCATACAAAGACCATCCATGGATGCCACAACCCAGCTTTATCACATGTTGACATTCTGCCATGTTTATTCTGGCTATTTCTCTAAGAAGCGTTACAGAGATAGCTAGAGGCCTCGGCCTCTGCTCCTCCATCCCATGACCCTCCTCTCCTCCACCAGACATAATTATTATCGTGACTTGGGTATTTATCATTCTTTCGAAGTTTTTATAATTTTCCCACATACGTTTTTATCCATCAACCACATAGAGCTTTTGTGTGTTCTTGAACTTTACATAATGCATCATTCTGCCTTACACTGATATTCAGCCTCACGTTTATTTGTTTTTATATACCTTTAATTCATTTGTTTTCATTGCTCTATGGGAGTCTATTGTATAAAAATATCTCATTTAAAATTTATCCGCTTTCTTATTGATTGACATTTAAACTGCTTCCCATTTTTTGCCTTTGCCACCAATGCTGCCATAAACATTCTATGCGTTTCCTTTTGTGTAAGTCAGGCTACAAGTTTCTCTCACTGGTTGGCGGTAGATGCTACAAGTAGAATTGGAAGATCATAAGGTATAGGCAAGTTTTCAATTTCGATATCATGAAAATCCTGCCCAAAATGGACAATGGGTAAAATGGTTCTGCCTGTTCACCCTCCTTCTAGCAATATGTGACGACGCTCTTTTCTCTACCTTCGTGCCAACATGAAGCGGGTACGCTACATCTCATGGTTTTAATTACTATTCCCTGGTAACTGTTTGAACCGTTTTTAGGTGCTTAATGGACCTTCAGCTTCCCTTTTGCAAATTTCTGTAGAAGTTCTTTTTTTTTTTTTTTTTTTTTTTTTTTTGAGGTTCGGTGTTCCTTTCTTACTGAAGTTCTTTCTATATCTGGCTATTAATCCTTTGTTATTTGGGTTGCAGATATCTCCCAGGCTATGGCTGGTCTTTTTTACCTAGGGCACCTTTTACTCTACAGAAGTTGTAAGTTCTGATGTGTTTCTATACCATTAATGTCTGAGTTTTTTAAATATTATTTAAACATTTCTTGAATCCAAAGTCATAAAAACACTCCTGTATTTTCTTCTTAAAATTTGGTGTTTTTGCTTTTTAAAATTTAGGTCTTCAGTCCACTTGCAATTTCTTTTTTGCGTGTGGTTCCACGCAGCGATTCTTTCCCCCCAGATGGACAACCAGGTACTCCTGCGTGGGTTACTGACTAGTCCGTGTTGGCTGCACTGGTTTGTAATCGCTCCTGTCACACACCAAGCTGCTCTGTATGTGAGGGAGGGTCAGTGCAGGAGCGCTCTATTCTGATCCATTTGTCTATTTATATCTCTCAGTGCTGTTACTTCTCTGATTATGATAGATTCATAATAAGCTTTTATCACCGATAGGGAAAATACTCTCAACTTCTTTCCTGGTTACTCTTGATTCTAACATACTCCTTTTAGGATTGACTTGTCAAATTTGACAGAATATCCCCTTGGGATATATATTGGGATTGTATTGAATCCTCAGATTAAATATTGAGTCTTTCAAACCACAGTATAAAACTAATTTTTCAGGAAAATAGGTGTCATTTTATGCAAAAAGATCTCCTAGTTTTTCAGTTAAAAAGGTACATTGGAGAATTTTCTTTTGCAATTGTGTGAATTGCTTTCTTTTTCTACATCTTTTTTTTTTTTAAAGATTTTATTTATTTATTCGACAGAGATAGAGACAGCCAGCGAGAGAGGGAACACAAGCACGGGGAGTGGGAGAGGAAGAAGCAGGCTCATAGCAGAGGAGCCTGATGTGGAGCTCGATCCCAGAACACCGGGATCACGCCCTGAGCCAAAGGCAGACGCTTAACTGCTGTGCCACCCAGGCGCCCCTCTTTTTCTACATCTTTTAACTAACTATTACAGATCTATTAGGAGAAGTATTATTTTGTTCGTGGTGGTGTTTTGTTTTGTTTTGCTATATTCATTTTTGTATTCAGGCACCTGATAATAGCTCTTATTATTTCTAATTGTTGGTAAACTCTTGCTTTTTATTCCCTGTGTGCATAATCATATCGTATGAAAATAAAAACTGTTTTATCTATTTCTTTTTCTTTTTCCTATTTGTTTTTCAAAATTTTACACTGTTAGGATCTCCAGTGCAATGCTTAAAAGAAGTGACTTCAAAGGAAGTGCTTCTAAAATTTCACTTAAAAAAAAAAAGATTTATTTATTTGAGAGAGAGGGAGAGGGAGAGCATGGTCAGAGAGGAGGGGCAGAGGGACAAGTAGACTTCCCACCGAGCAGGAAGCCGGAAGCCACGTTCCATCCCAGGACCCTGAGATCATGACCCAAGCTGAAGGCAGACGCTTAACTGACTGAGCCACCCAGGTGTCCCTATAATTTCACTTTTAAGTGTGACATTTGTTGTAGGGTTTTGCTAGACCACCTCTTTTAGGTTAAGATAATTACCTGTTTCAATTGTATCAAAAATTTCTTATTAATTATGAGTATTGGATTTTATCAGATTCTGCATCTACTAAGATAATTGTTTTATGTTTTCCTTTTAACCTGTTCATAATGGTAGATTACATTTCCAGAATTTTTAGTTGTTGAACTGTCCTGGGATTCTTGAGATAAACCCAACTGATCATGATATATAACTTTTTTATGATAGTAATTTAATTTACTAATATTCAGGATTTTTGCATCCACTTTAAATAATTATGTGCTTGACATACAATAAAAGCACATGGTTAAAGTGCACACTTTGATAAAACATATGTATATGCTCTTGAAACCATCACCAACACCAGATAATTGAAGTATCCATCATCCTACCCACACCAAACTATTATGTGTTCATTTGTAATACCATCCTTCCACCTCTCCCTACTTCTCTTACTGATCTGCTTTGCAATCTCTGATAACTACTGGTCTTCTTTCTGTCATTACACATTCATTTGCATTTCCTAGAATTTTATGTAAATGGAATAATATGCTATATAAGGTTTTTTTCTGTCTTCTCTTTTACTCAGCAAAATTACTTTGAGGCCCATGTTTAACATCTAGGAATAGCTTCTTCTTTATTGTTCTTTTTATTGCTGAATAGTATTCCACTGTACGGACATTTGTTCATCCATTCATATGCTGAGGGAAATCTGGTTGTTTCCAGCTGTAGGATATTATAAAGCTATTATGAACAATTACGTACATGTCTTTGTATGGACATATACTTTTATTTTTCTTGGGTAAATGCCTAGAAGTGAAATGGCTGGGTCATATGATAGGTGTCTATTTCACTTTTCAAGAAACTGCCAAATTAACTACCTAAAAACTCTTTATTTTGTCTAAATTTTCACTGGGTATGGAATTCTGGGTTGATGACTGTTTTTGTTTTTTTCTCTTTCTTTTAGTACATTCAAGATGTCGTTCCACTGTCCGTTAGGATCCATTAGAATCCACTAGATTCAATCCATTAGAGTCTACACACTCGTTTCTCTACAGGTCACTTTTGTCTGGCTACCTTCGAGATTTTCTCTGTATCGCTAGTTTTGAGCCAAGTGATTATAATGTGCCTTACTTTTGTTTTTTGTTTTTTTTATTACTTGTGTGAGGTTTCATTGATTTTCTTGGATCTGTGGGTTATTGATTTCATCAAATTTGGATATACTAGGCCATTGTTTCTTGAAATATTCCCCACTCTCTGCCTTCACCCTGGAAACTCCGTGTTACTTAAATTTGGCTGCTTCACTGATGCTCTGCTCATTCCTTTTTGGTCTCTTTTCTCTCTGTTTCATTTCAGATAGTTTTTATTGCTATGTTCCTCAGTTCCTTAACCTGCTATGATGTCTAATTTGCTTTTAATTTTATCCAGAGTATGGTTTATCTCATACTTAGCAGTTTTCAACTTTAGGAGTTCAATTCATATCTTTCTATAACTTCGTGTCTCTATTTAACATACCTCAACTTTCTTCTGGTTTCTTCAACATATGGAACATATGGAAAGCAATACAGTAAATTTAGGGTCCTTATCTACTATTCTCTCACCTATGTCATTTTCTTGGTAACTTTTTTCCCAGCTTCTTTGAATTCCCGATAATTTTTGGCTAGATGCCCACCTTTGTGCATTTCACCTTTCTGGGGGCCAGACGTTTTTGTATTCTTGAGAATAACTTTGTATTTCTATACATATCTTTGATCCTGGATTCTTTTAAGTCACTTGAAAAGAGTTTGCACCTCTTGGTCTTGCTTTTAAGCTTTCTTAGGTAGGACCAGAGCAGTATTTAGTCTAGGGTTCATTTCTCTTGACTACTGAAGCAAGACTTTTTTTTAGAACTCTAATCTATGGCCTCAGAATTCTGAGATTTCCTTTCTTGCCACTGGAAGCAAGAACTGGCCTGCTGCCAGTTCTCTCTAATCCTTTAAGTTGGTTGTTTTCTGGGCATTGGGTAGTTTCTTCACACTGTGCTGAACAGTATTTACTTGACTACACAAAAGGGATACTTATCAGCTCTTCATCGTTCTGTGTACCTTCTTCCTATCAGGTAATCTATTCTGTGAATTTTTGATACCTGGCTTACCTAGACTCCTACCTTCATCTCCTTAAATTAGAGAGGTTTCTGAACTTTCCCTGGGTTCTTTCTCCTTGCCCTGAGGCCTGGAAACTCTACCCAGGTAGCAAACTGGGAAAATTACAGTATTCACCTCATTTGTTTCCCTGCCCCCAAGTATTATTATCCCTCATTACTTGGTGTCTAATGTCTTGAAAGATATTGTTTTATATATTTTGTCTGATTTTTAGCTGTGCAGGGAGGAAATTAAATCTGGTCCCTATTCCTCCATTTGACTGGAAACTTACATGATATCTACATTCATAGGCCTTCTGGTCTGCAATGTAGTTTACTTGTCCTATTATTGTATTACTTTAATTTTTTATTAGACTCATGAAATAAATTGGGTAGACTTCCCTCTTTTATCATTTTTCAGAACCATTTGTATAAGATAGGGAATACCTGTTCTTCAAAGGATAAAGAATTTATAAGGTTTGACTGTAAAATCAGCAGAGCCTGTGATCTTGGAAGGAGAGAAAGTTAGAGACTTTTAATTACTGATTCAATTTTTTTTTTAAAGATTTTATTTATTTATTCGACAGAGATAGAGACAGCCAGCGAGAGAGGGAACACAAGCAGGGGGAGTGGGAGAGGAAGAAGCAGGCTCATAGCGGAGGAGCCTGATGTGGGGCTCGATCCCATGATGCCGGGATCACGCCCTGAGCCGAAGGCAGACGCTTAACCGCTGTGCCACCCAGGCGCCCCACTGATTCAATTTTTTAATGCTTCTGGTTTATTTCGCTTGTCCATTTCTCATGTCATTTAAGTTATTCATATTTTTCTTAAAAGTTATTTATTAATGTTCTCCAATATATTTGTTTGAAGTTGTCACAGGAATTTTCTGATTTTAAAAAATCTTTACTATATATACAGTCATATTTCCCTTTAATTCTTAATAGTATTTATCTGTGACTTTTCTTTTTTAGTGTTAGTAATTTTTGTTAGAGGTTTATTTATTTTATTAGTTTTTTAAAGGTATTACCCTTTAGTTTTGTTACTTTTGTTACTTTTGATTTTCAAATTTATTGCCATCTGCTCTCATCTTACCAGATCCTTCTACTTATTTTTAGGTTTACTGTGCTTTTTATTTTCACTAGTTTTTTTTTTTTTTAGTTGAATTTAGGTGAAATGACTTTAACTTATCTTTAATATTTTTTCTATTAATAAATGCAGTAAGGACACTTTGGCAATGCTTGAAAGTAACACATATTATCTCTGAACATTTTAAAGAGTATATTCTTAAATACAAACGAACTTGAAAGCAAGCAGAATTATTGAGTAGTAGAGCTGACATTTCACTCCTATGTTAGTTTTTTGGGTTGCCGTAACAAAGAACCACAAACATTCATTCAACACAACAGAAATTCATCTCACAACTCTAGAGGAAGCTGAAAATCAAAGTGTCTGCAGGGTCATGCTTTCTCTAAAACCTGTAGGGAAGAATCCTTCCTTGCCCCTTCCTAGCTTCTGGTGCTGGCAGCCCATGCTTGGCATTCCACGGCTTGTAGCCACACTACCACTGTCTCTGCCTCTGCTGTCACATGGAGTACCCCCCCCCCCGCCCCGCCGTGTCTGTCTTTGCACGGCGTTTCCTTCTTCTTATAAGTATAGCAGTCATGTTGAATTAGGGCCCACCCTCATCACCTCATCTTAACTTGGTTACGTCTACAAAGACCCTATTTCCAAATGAGGTCACATTCACAGGTACCAGGGGTTAGGACTTCAACATCCCATTTTGGAGGTTTCAGTTCAACCTGTAACAACGTAATCCAAAACTGAGATCCAAAGAGGTTAAGTAACTTGCCCAAGGTCAAAGAGTTTAATTACTACTAGCTACTACTCAGATTTCTCCACTCAGAGGCTTGTTGCAAATACTGTAAGATACATCCCGTTGGCAAGTACCTCAAAATGGAGGTGCATAAGTATGAATTTCAATTACAATAAATATGATACATATAGATAAATATGAATTTCTGGGAAATAAAATCTTTGCTTATCCACCAGGGGGAGCCAGGCTCAATAGGGCTCCCAGGACAACCAGGAGTACCCGGAGAGGACGGAGCTGCAGGGAAGAAGGTAACCCTATTTTTTACGTTACTAGAGTAAAAACTACTGACTCATGCTGACACCTTGGTCCTATAGGACCTCAAATTAAACCATCCAGGACAAACTTAGTCGTTTTAAGTAAACATCTCACAACTCTAAATTTCCTTTTTCACTTATTTTAGGTAGAAAGAACACCAGTTTAATGTCTGAATAGCGTCTCACGCTCTCTGCTTTCTCTCTGGCATTTCAGCCATGGCATCCTCCCGTGACCTAGTCCCTTTGGGATTCCTAGAAAGAACTGAATTGAAACTTTGAGAAAAACACTTTGTCCCCTCCAAAAAGAGAGTCCGTAAATGCATTCAGGAAGTAATTATAAAGATTTTTTGAAGTATTACGAGTTGACATTTGAAATACTCATTTTTCAAGATAAGTAGAGAAAAACAGCAGATGGAAAGGCTGAGGTTCTTTCTTTTTTTTTTTTTTTTAAACCAAACCATCAAATGTGAATGAAGAGCCAAAGGAAAGTGAGCTTATCCTTTGAAAATTGGCTGAGAAATTGGACTCTTTCCTATTTCAGCTGCTCTGAGCTAAGCTAGAGATTGATACTAATTTATTAAATTGGTAAATTCCCAAATTAATTTTAAGACTATTATTCTGGAGGTTCTCAGCAGAGAATCCACTGGCCATAAAAGGAGACAAGGTGGCTTGTACAAACTGTCCATCGAGGATTAGCTAAGACATCGGTGTCATTTCCTCTAGGGAGAAGCTGGGCTCCCCGGAACAAGAGGCCCAGAAGGACCACCTGGAAAAGGACAACCTGGCCCCAAGGTAGGGAACTGACAAAGTGTTGGGGAAAGCAAACTACCCAACGAGACAGTTTAGGAGAAATTTGATTGTTATTCTTGCTATGTCAAATGTGTTTACTTCTGCCTTAAAATTATGGCTGTAGCTTGTGAGTTTTTGGAAGACAGCAAGTATGTATTATTCATTTTTATTTTCCTAAGATCTATCATAAGACTCAGCTACTAGAAAGAGTTCAACACGTTTTCTCAATAAATGGTCAGATTGACATTTTAAAACACATAGAAAAGAAGCCTTGAGTTACATCCTTGAGATTTGAAAGTCCATACGTTTTCTTCAAATATTTATAGAATCTCACACAGTAATAAGAAATATCGCCTTATTGAATGGAGGCTTCATTTTCACAGCTTGGCATACATTGTAGAAATGCTGGTTGAATAACATCTTTATATGTCAAGATGAGAAAATCCAAATTCATCAATAAAATCACTAGAGACGTAACCTACGGCCTCCAAGATGCCAGATGTTCCTGCAGTCTTTATGTACAGTCATCAGTGTACATGTAAAGATTCTGAAAAATTACATATAAGTAAAGTAAAAATAAAATCTATATACTTATTAGTGTTCTATTTATAATTGCATTAAAATGGTCAGTGAAAGCTTAAGAAGTCTACGTATTGTGAAATTTTGGCTAAAATTGAGTCCTTAACCTTAAATGTGAGAATTTGACATTTAAGCATATTTGCAGAATTTCGAACATTTTAATTTATTGATTTACCAATGATATCTTTCCTTTTTTTGGGTGGGGGGAGGTGAATGTGGACATAGAATACCTTTTTCATGTCCAACAAAAATACTTTCAGAAATGCTTGTCTGTTAACATTCAGGAGAGCTGATGTTTTCTAGAAGATATTTTTGGAAAACAGACCCTGGGAGTTAATAACTGAAGTTGTGAGAATGAATGATGTCTCTGAGAAAGAGAGCTGAGGTTTGAATCCCACATTGTGCAGTAGCTGGAGAAAGAACATTCAGGACAATATGAAGATAAGCAGAATAGTTACCGTGTTAGGGAAACCAAGGTGAGAGGGTTTTAAGAGGAAAGCAATCGGTGGTGTCAAATGCTACCAATAGAGCAAGGAGAATGCTTTGGAAATGCTGAGGGGATCTGTGGCTTATGGACAGTTATGGAGAAGAGTGGTAGGAATATGTTATGTAGCCCAGATATGCTATGGTCCAGTGTTGGCACTTTATCACCTTTAATTGGGTTCCTACTGTAGTCTTCTGGGTTATTTAGATCAGTAAATTAAGTCTGGGAGTGAATAGAAGAAAATAACTAGTTGGGGTTAGATTTTGCCTCTGCTGGCAAATGATCATGATACGATAAGTTAAGGATACAGTAACATTCAACTGTTATGTTTTTTATCACTTGTCACTGCTCTTCATTAGTTTGGACCTTGGGGAGTTAATTACAGCTGTAGGTAGGAGTTCACCTCTTCTTGAGGGAGTGTCTGCGTTGCTGATGACCTTGGGAACATGTCAGAAATGTGAATTCTTGGGTCTCAGTACAAACCTACTAAATCAGAAACTCTGGGCATGGGTGGGGCTCAGCAATCTGGGGGCTCACAAACCCTCACGTGAGTCTGATGCCCGCTTAGGTTTGAAAATGGTGGTATAGTTATTTATGTCATAAATGTTTCAATGGCCTCAGCTGCAAACCCGAAAGAGTTATTCCTTTGTTGAGCCACATTTGGATCTGGTACCTTACAGTTGAGCCCTAGTTTAAGGATAGTTTGTAATGCTCTGGTTGAGGGCTCTGGTTGAATGTAACAAAATTCCTTCAGGGAAGTACGAGCTTACACAACCAGGCTGAGGAAGAGCCCATGGGCAGTTTCCAACTCTGCTCCAGGTTAATGCTCATGCATCTTTCTGCCAATAGAATTATTGGTCTCATTTGGGAAACGGAACTAGATTCCTTATTGAGGAAGAAATGGGGCTGGATTTGAAAAATCTGGGTTTTTTTTAGTGGTAACATTTTGTATAGCTAGCCATTTCATGCTTCACTTCCTTGTTGCCACTTTTATGATCTATAGATGTAAAATTTAAAAAAATTTTCTTATTCAAGTATAATTAACATACAGTGTTTTATGAGTTTCAGTTGTACAATATAAGGATTATATATTCACAATATAAGGTTCTATATATTTCTCAGTGCTCAAGATATGTGTGCTCTTCACTCCCTTCACCTAACTCACCCATCCTTCCACCCACCTCCCCTCTGGCAACCACCCGTTTGCTCTCTATCTTGGAAAATATCTCATTTTAGGTTTTAAAATTGAAGCAGCATTACAGCTGGAAAAGCACAGGTAGCTGTCTTTTCTGAAACCGCGAACGTCTCAGGAGCATCTGTTAATAAACTAAATCCGCCAAAGAACTGTGAATTCCAATCAAAGTCCCGAGGGAGATACTGAGCTTAGATTTAAAAAAACATTAAATCATATTGAATAAATGGTAAAGACTGAACAATTCTGAAGTCATCCAGTTTTCTCAAGAACATCAGCAAATCCCGTACAACAGAGCTGGCCTTGGGACACATTGCTTGAAAATCAGTGTTAGTTGAGAACATGGTCCTGATAGGGTTGTTTTAAGAGGAAGGAGGGTCTGTTCATACAACTGTGTTTTTATGATTATTTTGTCAGGGTGATGAAGGAAAGAAAGGGAGCAAAGGAAATCAAGGAGAGAGGGGATTTCCAGGGCCTGAAGGGCCAAAGGTATGTTTCTTATACTCTCCTTTATGCTTTGGGGAGATTGTCATTGTGTCTGGTTTTAATAGAATATTAGATTTCTACTGTAAACTGGATTCCCTGGTTCCTTCTCAACAAATCCAAGTGGAAAAAGCTTTAGAAAACACACTATTCTAGGCCAAACAGGATGGACTAGAGAGTCCATAAAATAGGTGATCTTCACTGGAACATTTATGACTCTTGGAGACCATCTGTATGGCAATTCTCTCAAGTGACCACCAAATATTCAGAAGCTAGGATAAAGTTAGGACTGTAGAACATACCAATTCTCTTCCATCTTGTTTTGCTAAACAACAACACCGTTCCAGATGGAGAAGCAGCACGGACATGAGGAGGAGCAGGGCTTCAGAAAGCAGGAGAGTAGGGTTCTCATCCTGCTCCCCCAGGAACCTTTGGGGCCAGTCACTTCAATCACAGAAAGCAATAATAATATCTATTTCCCAGGATTGCCGTGAAGACAGAAAGAGTTAATCAAGCACTGAGCACTGTTCCTGGGACATAGTAAGTGCTCAGTACATGGGGCTATTCAGAGAGGAAAAATCAATACTGTGCAATGGAAAGTAGGGGATATATAACCTGATGAACTGACCAGGACCAGATGCTGAGGATGAAGTAAAGTAAATTGCTAGACAGGCAATCAGGTGTGTGTCCTGACGTAGCAGGAGAGAATACTGAGGTCATTTGGATGTGTCAGGAAACAGAAACTGCAAACCTAAAAGAGCTCAGGCTTCTAGGAAGATGTAAACTGTAAGGAGACAAGAGGTACGTTGAAGGACCAGACTGTTAAAGAAACACACACACACACACACACACACACACACACACACACACACACGAACGGTACCAGCAAGATAAGAGCAGGTAGAAAACAAATCATCCTCTGTGGACAGGTCATTAAGCTTCAGTGTCCATCAGTACCACCCAGGAGCTTGTTACAAATCTGTATTTCTTGGCGCCGTGCCTAGACAGCGGGATTTTAGTAAGTGGGCGGGGTCCTAGAAATCTGCATTTCTTAAGTAAGTGCCCCATGCCGCGGGTAATTCAAGGAGCACAGGATGAGAAATGCACTATAGAGGGAGAGTGTTGTATTAGTATTGATGACAATGGTTATTCCTTATATTGTGCTCTCTTCTTCAAGAGTAGTTTTCTGTATTTTGAAATAAAGCTTTTTTGGTGAGGAACTGCCATATTTTAAAGCATAATCACAATTTATTTTTTTTTAAAGATTTTATTTATTTATTTGACAGAGAGAGAGACAGCCAGCAAGAGAGGGAACACAAGCAGGGGGAGTGGGAGAGGAAGAAGCAGGCTCTTAGTGGAGGAGCCTGACGTGGGGCTCGATTCCAGAACACTGGGATCACGCCCTGAGCCGAAGGCAGACGCTTAACGACTGAGCCACCCAGGTGCCCCCATAATCACAATTTAATACAGGGTCTTTAAATAGATATATATACTATCTATATATATAATTTGATATTTTAAAAGTAATTGACTTTTTTTTCTAAAAAAAAAAAAAGAAGAGTAGAATAGATGAAATCTAGAAGCATAATTTTGTTTCCCTTGGTTTAAGTGAGAATTTTAACAGGTTGCTGTTTTATTCCTTTGCCATGGGGTTGAATCGGGTGGTTATCTGTTACCAGAATCCTGGCTGTGTCATGGGCCATTGCCTTATAGGTTTGGAATTAAAGACTTGGCACGCACCTGTGAGGCATGCGCTGGGCCCCAGCGGGCTGGTGCGCTCAGCTTGTGGGGCGTACTGGGCAATCAGCACAGAGGGAGGCCTCAGCTGTGAAGGCGACTGTGGTCCAGGGCAAGAGTCATTCGTGGTGAATCTGATGGATGGAGTCGCTCCCGGAGGAAACAGGGGGACACGGGGGCAGTTCCCACCACTGAGGATAGTTCAGTCTCTAAGGCGGGGGCGGGGGGGGGGGGAATTTCTTGGAAAGGTACAGGTAGTAAATATTTCAGGCCTTGTGGCCAAGGGGCAAAACTAAGGATATTGTAGTCACTTAAATAATAATCATTTAAAAATGTGAAAATTGGGGCTCCTGGCTGGCTTGGTTGGTATAGACCATGTGACTCTTGATCTCAAGGTCATGAGTTCAAGCTTCACACTGGTGTGGAGCCTACTTAAAAAACAAAACAAAATATGAAAACCATTTTTAGCCACGGCTGTACGAAACCCGGCAGCGGGCCATCTTTGGCCTGACGGTGGCAGTCTGCCTCACCTGTCCTACATCAGGAGTTTCCAAACTGACTCATAACAAATCCCTACTAGTCACAACAAATTTGACCACACTTTAATATAGGTTTATTCTTTAATTGTAGCTTTCACTCATAAACTATATTAATATGGTATGAAATTTACATAAATAATTGAAAATTTAAAAGAGATAAAAATTTACAATGAAGCCCTAGTATTTTCTTCTAGTATCTCAAATGGGTCATTTTGAACACCTGGTGGGGTGTGTGCACCCTCTTTTATTGACAATTGCTCTGCATAGTGTCTTTAAGTGAAGTAATTGTACCTGTATCAGAACTCGCAGAGGGGCCTCATAAAACTTGTATTCCTGGGCCCAGCCCCTAGATCTATTGAATTAAAATCTCTGGGGTTGAGACCTGACTCTGTATTCTATCAAATTCCTCTGATGATTTAAGGGTCACTGGTCTAGAACCTGATGGGACAGAGATATTGCTTGAGTCTTTATTGAGACTCAATATTGAGACACCAAAAAAAAAAAAAAAAGACATGTTTCAAATTTTCTATTTGAAATTCCATTGTTTTTACCATCAACTCCCTACCTCTAAAAAGGGATGTGAGCTAGGATACAATAGAAGACATATACCATGGGCCATAAAATAAAATAACAAAGGAAAAAGAAGGAACTACAAGGAACATTATTTACCTACCAAGTATACCCAAGAACTTGTGCTGAAGAAAATTATTGTAATTGAACAAACATTTCCCTCTGAGCTTGCTGGCATGCAGTACAAAAGGGAAGCACCCTGAATTGCATAATTTTTATTAGCTAGTAGAAGAACACACAAGAGATAAAAATTTCCTAATATTCAGAAACTAATTGAATGCATTTTTTAAAGGCCTTGAAATCTCAATCACCAAAAACTTTAGTAGAAATTTGGCAAAAATGTTCAAATATTTTCACATTGGTCTGTGAAACAGGTCATAATATTTTAAAATGCTGGGAAGACATTTCTGTATTTTTCCTAATATAATTACTATATATGGTTTCTTTGCTTTTTTTAGGGTGAACCAGGAATTATGGGCCCTTTTGGGATGCCTGGAGCATCAATTCCTGGACCACCTGGGCCGAAGGTATGCATTCTTGGGAGTGAATGAATGAATGATTTATAACTTGGATCTTTGGCAGTGGGTGTGGGGAAAAATTCATGACACCAGTGAACAAAAATTTTAGTTTTGGAAGAACCTTAAGATAATATCTGGTTCAACCCTGATGTTTCACAATTAAGCAAACTAAGGGCTAGCAGGAAATTTAAGATTAGAAACTAGGTTTCTTGCTCCTCATCCTGAACTTGTCATTTCACCATGAACTACCTCCACCAAATCCTATTTTAAAAATTTATTGTGTTTACTCAGAAGAATACAGTAAGATTAATAATCAGAAAGTCTGCCAGAAAAGAAAACCGCTCAGATTTAAGAGCATTCCCAGGCATTCTTATAGTCTAAATATTTGAGTCTAGATAGCCACCCATTTCAGGGGCCTTTCTATAAATAGTCCTTACTGACAGGTTTTATTTGCTTGGGATTTGAAATCCCCCTCAAATACAGAAGAAGCTACTACATCAAGATCTGAGATTGATAGATTAAACCCTTTATCAATCTCATTTGTGTTTCGTGCAATTATGGTTTCTCCTGCCATTTAAGACCTGAAACTGAACATTATTTGAAATGTGCAGGGAGATAGAGGAGGACCGGGGATCCCTGGATTTAAAGGAGAACCTGGAATTGCTGTTCGAGGACCAAAGGTAGGCTTTATTCGTTCTTTTTTCCCCTCTATAAGAGAGAAGGGAAAGGGGAATCAATGCACAGTAAACTGACAGTGGAGACTGTTCTACTCACCCTACATTGATGAGCTGGAATGTAAAAGTACACTCTCGTTGTTTTAAAAATCAAACCATCAGATCATTTTTCATAACTGTGGAGGAATGATAGCTCCTATGGTTAGATTTTAGATGACTAAACAGTTCTTTGAAAATGCTCTTTTTGTAATGTCTGTGATATAAGAGATTATATGACCTGTAGCTTCTTTCATTTACATATTAATGGTCTAGGTATCTCTCACAAAACATTGTCCAAGAAGTTCCTGTTTGGAAGCTTTACTGAATTAAATTTCTCTGCTTTGTTTTCCATCTTTCAGAGTTATTTTAAATGAAAATACAAATAATTATAGGAGATGACAGTTTTAAGTAATCATATCTATTTTCCATGGCAACAAAGCACCATTTCTCTGCTCACACAAAAACCAGTATCACAGCAAAATTTAACATTGCAAATGTCATAAACACATCCCAACCGTGTTTAGGAGAACAGATTTTGGGGCTCCATAATCAGCACTGTATTGAATTAGTAGCATGATTTTTTTTTAAGATTTTATTTATTTGACAGAGATAGAGACAGCCAGTGAGAGAGGGAACACAAGCAGGGGGAGTGGGAGAGGAAGAAGCAGGCTCATAGTGGAGGAGCCTGATGTGGGGCTCGATCCCATGATGCCGGGATCACGCCCTGAGCCGAAGGCAGACGCTTAACCGCTGTGCCACCCAGGCGCCCCTAGTAGCATGATTTTAATGTGGTTTTGAAACTGGCTTTAGTTCTATCAAATTGCCTCTTCTGGATAAATGAGATCGAGTACTAACATCAGTGATTTTCAAAACCTCAAAAAAGAAAACTTAGAACCGTCTTTGAAATATAATGTAAAACCCATATACTGTTATTAAGTTGGAGTGCTCCTTTTAATGGTCAAGGGGGGGATCCTGACTTCCACTGTTCCTAATCACTTTAACTGTTGTCCTTGCTAGAGTGACAATCCTCTGGTTTACTGGGAACACAGAAGATTGTGGAATTTTCAAGCTAAAACAGAGCAAGTCCAGGGCAAACTAGAACAAGGTGTTTATCCCACTCCCCAGACCCTGAGGCACGTAGCAACCCAAGCCAAGGAGAAAATTCCAAATTTCCTAAGGCTAAAACTATAGATATGGCCTTGATCAAGAATGTTTGGATGGCAATTTTCATATAGTTTGATAACTTCCTGAATCTGCATATTCCTGGTTCCATGATTTAATGCTACTTCTCTCTACTTATACTTTTCTTTACAAAAATAAAGTCCAGTTAAATGTGCAGCCTAGATTTATAAGCACCCCCCCATTTTTTACTGATCATTATTGGCATTGCTGGTGATATAGTTAATTGATATTCTTTACCTCTTTATTCCATAATTTTTCTAATCCCTTGGCCTTTAATGATACTCTGTCATTCTTCCCTAGTGCACTATTTTTTAAGCTTTTGAAAGGTTAAATGTCTGATGGAAGTTTGGGCACATAATTCAGTTTTGCATATGACTTCAGGGAGCTCCCAGGTCCTCCCCTAAAGTCCATTACAAAACACCAGATTAAGCTTTCTGCCTTAATTTCTGTTGAGTGAGAGAGACACTTCAAAGGGAATCACTCTGCAGGACATTTTCTTGAATCCAGTGCATCAAGGCCAAGTGACCAAAGTTCTACCTATAAAAATATTGTGAGGAGTCCAGCGTAAATACTGAGACGGAACAGTGCCCCCTCCGTGCCCCCGATATTTCCTATGAACACGAGATGTAACAAGCTAACAGAAATTTTTACAGGACGCAGGACAAAGATCTCTAGGAAAAAAAAATGGTTAGTTGTAAACTATAAATGTTTTAACATTTTTTCCTCCCAATGTGGGTGCCAGAGGATATAAACAGTAACAGCTGCCGATAATGTTATAATCTTGAAACTTAGAAATAAAAACTGAAAGTGAATTTTGATTCCAGTTTTCCCTTCAACTTAACCAGGGAGCAGTTACTGCTTTGGTTGCTGGCCTGTTCCTCATGTTAAGCATGGAAAGAAACGGCTATCTTGTTTTGGGACATGTCCATATGGAATGTTTAGAGCTTTAATCTTGAAGATGGCAGTTAGTTGGCCATAGCTGAGGATATGCCAAAATTCATCCCCCCGAAGAACTTGTTTCTGCTCTCTGTCACATACCTGGGAGAGGTCATCTTGTGTCTTTGTTGATGATAAATAGTACACTATACGTTTTTATAAGTGGCCATGTGTTTTGTAAAGATCATTCTTAAGAAGGTTCATCACATAAAAGCAGTCTCATTTAATAGGAAAAAAACAGCTACTGTATTCCTCATTTTTAAAATAAACTTAACTTCTTATTGCTTAAAGAGTATGCAGTTTTCCTCCCCCAAGTCAGGCATTCACTCATGAAAGCAGAGTTACGAAGAGCTTTTGGGTGTTGGATTTGGGGCAGCATTTGGCTTGGAATAAGGGCGGTTTGATCTCAGAATGTGAGATCCTTGCATATAAGCAAAGCATGGAGAGCCTTGCTACTTTTTCCAACACAAAGGTCTGCCAATTATCAGTTTCTCCCCAATCATAAATGTTTAGAAATATGAACAGCTTTTAATCAAGATAATTGATATGTGTTGACAAAGGCCGTTATAAGAGTTATCAGAGTAACAGAATGGAATGTAATACAGAAAGAATCACATGTTTTAAATATAGTGTAATAGATTTATATTTTCTAAATCTTCTAAGAGAGGCTTCCTCACTTTTTTTTTTCCTCTCTCTCCATTTTACCTTAGCCAGAAATTTCTTTGATTTGCAGGGCGCCTGGGTGGCTCAGTCAGTTAAGCGACTGAGTCTTGGTTTCAGCTCAGGTCATGCATGATCTCAGGGTTGTGAGGTGGGGCCCCAGTTGGGCTCTGTGCTCAGCAGGGAGTCTGCTTGAGATTCTCTCTCCCTCCCTGTCTTCCTCCCTCTCTTCTCCCCTGCCATTCGAGCTCTCTCTAAAAAAAAAAAAAAAAAAAAAAAGCCTTAATTGCCGTCTGAAGGAGAGTAACACATCTCAGAAAATTCTGTTATTCAAAAGGCAGTAAGCGTGCTTCCCTATCCTCTATATAGGAGGCCAATTATAGCTACTGAAGTTTTTGATGCCAAAGGTTATTATGTAAGAAATATTTAGGACTTCTTCCTAGGTCTCAAGATATGAATCACAAACTCTGTGTCCTATCTATTTATAACTTGTTTTTAAAAAAATAATCTGTTTTTAATTTCATTTGGGCTTATTTATTCCCTGTGTAATTCAGGCCCATTGGAGAGGACAACAGATGTAACATAACAATAGGTAGCATATAGTTATCTTACTTGACACTCAAAATTTTACACTCGAGATTTTGCTATGTAGTCTTTCCTTCTCTTCTTCTCACACCATGCATATTAAAATTTCTCATTTTTATACTTCTCTACAATTTATGATACAAAGAAAAGTGTAACTTTAAAAATTAAAATATCAGTAATCAGTCATTTTTAATTCCTATGAATGTGTTTCCCATAGAGGACTTTGTAGTGGTTCACATATATTCCCTCTATTCATTCCACGCTTCCTACCAAATGCAAATGGGTAAGACTTATGAAGAGAGACTTATAACAAGTTGCCATATGTGGTAGAATTCCCTTCTAAAATTTTTCAAATCATTCCCCTGCACTTACCAAATGCACATTTGCCATAGAGAGCTGGAATTGTGCTTAAGTTTTGCCAGGTGTTTCATCATTTAGTCTTATGATGTCACCCAGTGTTGAATTTACACAGGGGGCCCAAGGACCTCGGGGACCAGTGGGTGCTCCAGGACTCAAAGGGGATGGCTATCCTGGTGTGGCTGTAAGTGTGGACATCGCTGTGCTTTCCTTCATTCCCTCCCTCCTTCTCTTTCTTTCTTGATAAGCACTGCACATGACAGGGACACTCACTCTCTTCCTTATTATATCGTCTCAGGGACCTCGGGGACTACCAGGACCCCCTGGACCAATGGGCTTACGTGGAGTGGGGGACACTGGCGCAAAGGTAAGATTTTAAAGCAGGTAACATAGTAGCTTCTAAAAAGATGTCTTATAGGTAAATGAGTTTGGTAAAAGTGAAATTTTTATCAGAATAATAGAGGAGTGGTGATGTCTAAAGAATTGATAGTTATTTATGTTCACCTATGGACTCTCTGGGGGAACTTGCACTAATTTGAACATGTAGATTAACTTTGCGGATTTTCTCCTGCTTCTCTGGTAGCAACCCTTACGTTCCTTTGCTGCTTTGTTTTCTGTACCAAAGTCAGAGTTTGGTCCAGAGCCCTCCTCAGCTCCTCTAGACATCTCTTCCCCTAGGAGATCTCAACCGGCCCCATGGCTTTAACCCCCACTCACGTGCTGATGCCTTTCAAATTTCTGTCTTTCTCCCTAAACTCTGGTTGCACATCTAGTTTCTTACCATATAACTTCTCTTGGATTCCTCGCAGACATCTCTAACCTAAGGCCCCAAATTTAATTTAATTTTAATTTTCACCTCATAAGCCTGTAAATGGTACCACCCACCTCGTGCTCAAGCCAGGAGATCTGAATCATTCTTGCTCCTTCCTTTCCCTTTCCCTCCATGTCTAGTCTTTTGGTAAATGTTGTCAGTTCTCTCTTCAAAATACATTTTGATGCTAGCTGCTTTTCTCCTTCTGCTTCACCAGGGCAGACCAACGTCATCGCTTGTCCAGTCTATTAAAATAACCCCTTTATGGGCCTTCTCTCTTCTACCTCAGCCCTCTGTTACCCACCAGGCAGAGTGGTATTTTAAAACCATGAATCAGATCCTATCCTTTTCCTTTTCAAAAAACACTCTGGTGGCTTCTCTCCACACTTAGAACAAGATCCTACCGTTCCCTATGGCCTGTGAGTCCCTTCACGACCTGATTGTAGCTCCTGCCCCCTTCTCCTTTGGGGCCTTCTGCCGGCTACACTGGCCTGCCCTATTTCAGCTCATTCCTGCTCCTGGGTCTTGGCTCTGTCAAGATGGCTCGTTCTTAAGGCTGCAGCTCAGATCTTGCCTAACCTGAGCCTGACTGCCTGGACAAAGACCAGCCATCTCTTCCCTCACTCACCACTCTCACATCCCCCTGTGTATGTCCTCCACAGCAAAATCACTTTTTCAAACCATCTTGCTCATTTCCTGTTCTGCGTATTCCACCAGAGTGTACGTTTTCCTGAAGGCAGGCTCTTTGCCTGGACCCAGCGAAACTCCTGGCCCCAGAAGTAGGCGTGCCGCCTGGTAGCAGCTGTGTAACATGTTGAATAAGTGGAAAGTGAAGAATGCTCAATATTACACTACAGAGAAAATATGTCCTTGGAAACATATCCACTTAGTTTTTCAAAGGCTTTTGGGTCATTCAAGAGAGATGTTCTAATTGCTCAATGTCACCTTATTTTGATTTTTTGGTCTCTGCCCCAGCACATGGGAGAGACACCACCTTGCCGATGCTTCTGTACAGCGGGTAGGCCCCTTTTGCCTTCTCCTCTGGACAAAGAAACATGGGAGACCCATGGCCCTAAATCCTGTCTGTAGAGGACAGCTTGCCTCCTCCCCGTCTCTGTTAGCATGATCACGAGGCCCAGGGAGAGGCTGTGTGTGAAAGCCCTGTGTAAACCGTACCGAGCAGCACGCCGGAGATACTTGTGTCAAGGTTCCGGCTTGCTCTGACTCAGAACTGAATCCGATCCTCTGACACACCTTGACGGTGTCAAGAAACCATAGTGAACTGGGGATGGAAGTATGCTTTTTTTTTCTTTAAAACATAGTCATCCGTCAAATGCTAAAATTTAAAAATAGGAAGACATTTCAATATGTAAACCTTGTTGTTTTCTGCCCTCAGTGGGGCACGGGTAAAACTTTTGTTATTACATAAATATTCCTTCAGTTAGGAAAGTAGAAACTTATATATGGCATGAAATAAAACGTATTCAACGTGTATTGGAATGTATCTGTATTCTAACGGAAGCATGATCACTTACATTTCCGCTGAGTAGGTTATTATATTTTAGATAAGTATATGTTGTCTTATATCAAATTGTACTATTACGCTATCGCTCTATATTTAGCAATGATAATAAAGGCAGACACTTACACACAGATAGAGAACATTTTAAAATTTGTTTCCTGTGACTATTCTACTATGTCAGGCTATTTAACATACAAACTAAAACATTTACTAAATGATTCCATATACCAGTGTTCTCCGAAAGTCTCCCACATTTGCTATCATATGGATTTTAGGGGGAAAAAAATCAAGAAAAAACGTGTTCCTTCAAAATGTTATGCTGCCTATTTTACTTTTTGAAACAACCAACACGTTGCCAGAGATATGTCTTAAGGGAGACTCATTATCTCTGGTAGCCCACACGGGAGGCTGACTGGAGGGAGCAGCTGACAGCTCAGTCCTGGCTGAGGGGAGGAGGGAATATTGCCCAGGACCCACCTCTGTCTCCCTGTTCCCCCACCACACTCTTGGCTGCCTTTTCTTTTTCTCTTTGACCTCTTCCTGTAGATGCTGGGAAAATGTGTTATCTTGGAAATCGTGTGAGCTACTCTTAGAATTAAAGACCTTGGATCATAAACTTGAAAATAAAGGAAATTCTAAAACCAAACATCAGCTTTTAAATAACTTTCATTATCATCTCTCCTCTTTGGTATAAGCCTTAAAGTCTCTATGTGGCCTTTTTCTCTGAAGAAAACTTTTGGAAACACACACACACACACACGTACATGCACACACGTGTGTAAGTAAAGAAAGAGAGATATTTAGAAAAGTTTAATTCCACCTAATTTACTCTTTCTGGTTTGGTAAAGTGGAGGTGAAACCCTCAAAATACCTAAAGGTGTCAATGGTAGCAAAAGCACTGGTCTCAAGTGTGTGCAAAATTCATCTCCTTTCAGTCTGACTTAAAGTAACAGAGAAATTGTGTGTGTGTGTGTGTAATTGTATAGACATATATATCTGATATGTTTTTCATTTAAACTCTGTGTAGTCACCTTAAAATATTGGCCTTAGTGCATTAAGTTACAAAACAAATGTGTTTTGAAATGAGGAAACCATTAAGGTTGACAATTTATGGTTGGTCTTTGTGCTATTTAGTTAAGGGCACATGTGTTTAGCATATGACACAGACATTAGAATCAAAGCTTCTATGTTTCAAAACCTATCAGAAGCGGTCCCTGACATCTTGCACCCTTGCAGTGCTCTCTGGCTTTTTTCCAAGTGGAAGAATTCCATATGACATCAGTGGTTATAGTACTTCTATATACAGTTACCTTGAATTGCATCCAAATTTTGACAAGGGCTTCTGAAAGATTTCTAAAATTCTTAAAAAAGCTACACTTCCAAGTAGATAGGAGATATAGTTTTAAATCTGCTTTTGAAATGTGCCTGGAAGAGAAACTGACAATTTGGTTTCTTGCTGAGTGGGAAGCACTCCTCTAGCACCCTGTTCCCCGGACCCAGACTTGCTTGTTGATGGGGAAGGCAAGTTCAAGGATCTTATTTAGTGCTGCCTGTATTTTTTCACTGAACTCCTACGGACGAAAAGGATCCTTTGTGATTTGGGAACAATTATTATGTGACCCTCATCTGCCTTTGAGAGGCCCACTTGACTCTTTGCTCCGGTATTTTCCCCTGCAAAGGCTAATGAGGTGCATGTGACCCAGGGCCTGCTCCATGGACATCGCTGAGGATAAGAGTTTATCCTTGGCCTCCTAGAAGAGACGTGTAAGGAGTAGCTCTCCTGAGCTTCAGAAGGGCAGGTGCATCCTGCCATGCACCTCTCTCAGTTCTTTTAGCCCCCTTGGGTGTGCTAGTTCAAAAGAGAAGAAGCCATTCCTTCCCTAAAGCTTTGGAGCAGATGAAATGGGGCCAGCCCTTGCACAGAGGGACTCTAACTTGCCTGTTAGGGCTCTCAAGGGACCTCTTCACCATCAAATGGTTGGAATACAATCTCTGGGCAGAAAGGATATGTTGGGTTGTTGCTATTATTATTGTATACTATGTCAACAGACATTATATACTACCAAAATATTTCCAGAATATCATCGCATTTTAAACTCCTCCCTTGCTCTATAGGTCAGGAAATCAGGAAGCAGAAAGCCTGAACACCTTGCCCCTTTACGATAGAAACAGTGTTGATACTATATTGTATTTGTGTATAAGAGGGAGACTGTGAATATGGATGAATAAATGCAAATGAAATGAATGAATAAATCAGAGCAGAGAGACTCGCTCGCCCTGATCTGCAGATGCTTCATCTTCAAAGCTATCTTCCAGATACCTCGGCATCAGTTAGTGTACAGAGAGATTGTTTGTCTTTCCAGCCTAGTTTTCCCATTGTCCAAACTTAAATTATGTAAACATTAACGAGAAGCACAAATCCAACCCCAAAAGAGTTAAACACTTTTGAAAAGCTTTAAATGTTTGAATATTGTAAATACATGCTTTATTTGACAAAAGTGGCCCATAGTCATAACTTAAAATGCAAAGCTCTGTGAAATTCCACCGAGTATCATTATTCTAAAAATGTTCCCAGCATTTGAATTGCCCCTCTGTTCTCTGCAATGGCTCACATATGTGCACACCACCAACAGGCCATGGCAGAACAGAGGAGCGATTCACACAGAGCTGCGTTAGGAATTTGTGCATTCCGTTGGTGGACATGGACTGGACAAGAAATTCCAGTTTGAACAGTCTCTGACAAGGAGGGCTGGCCTTGGATACAGACTTCATGACAGTGACGTTAAGGGTCTGCGACTCCAAGCTGGAGTGGAAGAAACCCACCTCCCATAATGTGACAGGCAGGACAATCAGCTTAAAACCAGGACTAATTAGAGCCAGAGCCCTATCAAGTTGAAATGCCAGGCAACTTGACCTTTAGATTTCAGAAAAGGTCACATTCAAGACCAGGAAAACTTGACTAGGTGACTTTTCAAGGTTATCCCCCAATTCAGTTCCATGCATGTTTTTTAAAATCAGAGCTATTTTCCTGTCTGTCTTGTGACCTTCAAGGCTGCTTTCATCCCACCTTCCTGTTTTCCTAGCTCTGCATCTCTCTCCCTAGCAGTACATACATACCTCCGCTCCCTTCAGCCCTGGAGACACACGCTAAATCCTCTTAGCACTGGCCACCCAAATCACCATCAACACATTTTCATTTTTAGTCATTCAGACTAGAGGGGCTCTCCCCCTGTGGGAAATTATATTGAATATCATTACAAAAGAGCCTTCTCTTCTGTCATTAGGGACATCAGTATTTCTATTTTCAAGATTCCTAATGCAGCTAAACAAGAAAGACTCTCTCCCTCTCCAATGAGATTCTCAGCACCTTGGCACAAGGGAATCTTTTGTTCATCTTTGATGAGTTGATTTTGAGAAAAGAAACAATCAACACTGGGGATGTACTGTATGGTGACTAATGTAACAAAATAAAAATTATAAAAAAAAATAAAATCAGCTTAATTCTCTATCAAAAAAAGAAAGAAAGAAAGAAAGAAACAATCAACAAATCCTCCCCCCCAATCCTAAAGCAATTTTTTAAATTATCGTGGACTCTGAGACACTGCTGCTTGGCGGTGAATGTTAAAGTTTTAGGAGAGAAATTAATTGGAAGAATGGAAATTATTTTAAATATTTTTAAATTCAAAGCTGGGAAAATATGCTAAGGGAAATGTTATCATGATCTGAGTGCTTGTTTTCCAACACCTTCTTCATTATTTTCACATCTCCCTGATAATTGTGCTGGTAACTGTTCCTGTCTCCCTTTTCACATTAAAGGGTGCCGGTGAGCAGGGACTGAGTGCTATGACAATGGGCAGTCACAACCAATAACGCATTGTCAGTATCAGGTTGTCTACTGAGAAGCCGACAGTAAGCTGAGTTTCCATCGGCATCCTGGCAGCCACGGGGAGGGGCGGCAGAGTTCCTAGACCAGTGCATTACAGAACCCATTTCAGAGCCGCGCTTATGCTCGTGGTAGCTGGAGACTTCGTAGTTAGATCTTAATTTTATTTAAAAGCCAGAAAGGAAGAAACATGAGGCAGTTGCTAATCATCACTTTGACTTATGACTTAGTTGAAATTCAGTCATTCCCTGGTTTCATCATTTAGTAGAATCTTGAGTACTATTCCTTGGAAAAATTTTAAGAAATTTATTCTTTTCACAGTGAATTCAATTTGCTTTTCATTGTCCCCCAAGTAGAAAAGCATGAAATCCCTTTTAAAACAACTGTAACCTGCTTCCACCATCCTCTCAAAGAGTGACAGGGACCTAACAGGCATAGACCAAGGGCAAAGCAGTGATTAGAGCCTTGTCTACAGGTGTGGTGGGGGTAGGAGGACACAGTCTTATTAGGCTGCTTTGTCTCAAGGAGCACTGTCTTCTCAAATGTTGTATTTAAATCTTGTAAAACTCAGAAGGCATAATAGGTTGTTTCATTTTCACTGCTCTACTCGGACCTCTGTTATTTACCAGCTATGTGACCTCACCAAGTTACTTACTCTCCCTGGGACTTAGCCTCCTCATCAGTGGTCTGGAATAATGATGCCTACCTCACACCGTTGTTCTGAGAAATTAATGCAATAATGTCTATAAAACATTTTAATGAATTCTAACACGCTTAAGTCGTAGTAGTCATCACAGCATGCGTTACTGTACCAAATCAAGTACGTTGCAGTATAGATACACAGAGAAAATAAGAATTGGTTTTGGGAAAGATCTGGAATGAGACTAAGTAAAACATTGGGGTAAACCACAAAACTGAGCAGTGGCAATGATGGGGAAATGGAGAGTCAAGCCTTAGACAGCAGGGCACTGTGCAGGTAGTGAGGGCCTCTCAGGGATCTTGTCATGAGGATGTTTTCCTTCTTCTCCTTGAGAGAGCGTGACTGACGGAATGTAGGAAAAGGACTCTCACAGCCACAGACCCACGGTCTTTGCATTAAATGGTAGCTAGAAGAAAGTCCGTGGAGACATTAGCATTTTGCATTTCCCTGCAGCCAATACCAAGAAGGGAGATGGGCTCTGGAGTCCGACCTGGGTTTGAATTGCTCCTGGCTGCATGGTTTTTGGGAAATCATGTATCCTTATCTGGAAGTCTCAATTTCCTTATCTATAAAATGGAGTAAGTTGATGCTGATAGGATCAGATAATGAATGAAAAGTACCTGCTGTATAATAAATTTAATAAGTATTCATTATTTTATTATTAATTATGATAATTTTGATGTTAACCAAAGGTTTACCAATGAGAAAAAGAGAATGAATGTGATAGTGTGTTTGGTTTCTTTTCCTTTCTTTTAAAAAGTGAAATTTGTGGTATTAATCAATGAATGATTACCAGGACCATCATAAGATTATGTAGGATTTTAAAGGTGCAAGGTTATGGTCTAGGTAGAACCTTCACTGAATCATTTGTTAAATTCACATATATGAGTACCGCAGGTAGTTAGTTCTAAAGTTGGCCATTTCCTGTGAAAATTGGGAGTATCTTAAGTCTAGAATTCCTTTTGTGGGCCAAGAGGAAGCTCTGGGCAATCTAAATAGTTCTGTTTGTTTGCTTTGTGAGGGGTTGGGGTAGGAATCAGGCTGTGTGGTCTTATGAAATTGATGGATACAGTCAAAAATGGCAACTCCAGAATTGGCGGTCAGGGCTGGTGACTGTCTCCCAATGCAAGGGCTCCCTCTGCAGGCTCCAGAAACTCTCAGCTCCTGCGTGGGAAGCTAAGTCCAGCTGTGCAAGGGCCTGTCTTAATTCCTTTTACTTGCGATCGTCACGCCATCCACTGACGATAAAACCAAATGTCTGAAAGTGTCATGGTGAACGCACTTCGTAGGTCCCTCTGGTGCTGCACTGTGGCAGACCGGGCGCTAGCAAATGCTCAGGTGAGTCGGGACCATGTTCCTCTTGTATACCTTCACCCAGTGTGGTGGCCTTGTATGGGCATATGGCCCGTGGAACAAAAGACATGATACATCTTCAAGACTGCACCACAGTAGAGAGACAGTGTCTCTGTGGATTCCATAGCTCATTAAGTCCTGATATTCCCACGTATTAAAAAGTATGGTACAGAAACACCGAGGAACAGCCCTAAAACCATGTTATAGACCAACTGTAACATCTGCAGAATACGTTAAGCTGAGATGTGGTTTAAAGTCTTTCCGATAAATAAATGCATATATCAGAGTTTATTTACCTAGGTCAAAAGATTATTTGGATAGATAAAACCCAGTTATATGTCAACAATTATATGGGTAAAGTGGACAGCTTATATGAAGGAAACACTGTAGCACCACAGGTGATGTGGGAATCATGCCATCAATGTTCATTGGCCAAGGTTCAAGGATAGAAAAGGCAATAAGGTGTCCATAAGGTCTGCACTCAGCCTTCAGACACTCCTACATGATGAGAGGGAAACTGAGTAAGAGAGAGAATGAGTAGCAATAATGAACAAGGACAAGGCTGGCCTAAAATATACTCATAATTTATTTCAACTGTTTTTCCCGCTTGCTTTCCCATCTGGGCTCAGTGTGTGTGTGTGTGTGTGTGTGTGTGTATCTGTGTATTAATACTAATTGAGAAGGAAGTTTTAACTAAAATCATCCCAAGAAAAATATCATGAATTGTAGAGTTGAATTCTTTCTTAAAAGAAATATTACTCAATAAAAAAATCTCCTACTTTGTGTCCATATTCTTAATTTTTAAGAGGCGTGTAACATTTGGGACATACCAAGAATGCATGAAAGACATGTAAGTTCTAATGATACCAAGTCCACTTGTGTGCTTTCATCCTTTGCCCATCTTTCTATCTTTAAAATCTTGTATTCTTCTCCTTGTTAATGGTGAACATCATGGCAACTTTCCTCACCTTTACAGGTGAGGTTTTTATTGGATAGTGTTCGTGGGTTTAAAAAAATACTATTAAAACATTTTATTATGAAAATTATTAAGTGCATGTAGAAGTAGAAAGGCTAGTAAAATGAACTCCCATTTACTCATCACACTTGAACAATTATCAGTATGTGGTCCATCTTCTTCTATTTTCCTCTTCCCCCTCTCCCACTGCATTCCTCTGAAGCAAATCCCAGACATCTCCCATATAAAGGTTTAGCATTTGTCTCTCAAATATAAAAGCTCTTTTTAAAAACCTAACTGCAGTACCATTAGCAAACTTAAAAAGCATTAATAATTTCTTAGTATCATCCAATATCCAGTGTTCAAATTTGCCAGCTTGTCTTACAGACTTTTTCTGAATTGGGATCTAAATGACGCCCACACGCTGCATTCAACTGAGATGCTCTTCATCTCTTTTAATCAAAGGTCAGTCATCCTTTGTTTTCCCTGGTGCTTTCTGTGTGGATGAGTTCCTTGACCCTGACGGTCTTGTCGATGCTATTCTTATGGTGTTAACGTGTTTCTACATCCTCTGGTTGTTCGATTTAGAGACTTGCTCAGATACAGGGTCTGTTCCTCTTAGCAGAAGGCTTTCCAGGTGGGCTGTGTACTCCCCGTCGCGCCACATCGGGCTGCGGACCTGGCTTCCAACCTCACCACGGAAGGGCAGAGGTGACTAGAAGCACAAGAGCGAGCCATTGTATCTGGGGTGGGGTTCATGGTAACCATACAAGGAAGACAATTATTTTTGATAAAACATGGAATGGTTCTGGGTAAAATCTATTGAACTATGCTTACCTATTTTGCTGGTGGGCGTCAAAATGCAGCAAGTGTGTGAATCAGTCAGGGCTAGCTGGAGACTCTCCCCCAGGGAACTTACAGATACTCCCTCTAAAGGCGTATCTTGAGTAAAGAGGCTTAAGAAAGGAGAGACAACAGAAATGTATGTAGCCCAGGACTCGTCATGTTCTCTACTTGGAGCTCGGGATATAGGAGTGATCATGTAAGCTGGGAGAAACTTGGGGTCACTCAAAGTTGGGAATCAGAAAGAGAGCGGTGTTAGAGAGATAAATAGTACCTGTGGTCACAAAAGCAGCTATGTACTACGTGGAAGTGATGGAGACAGGAAACCAGAATCACAAAAGTGGCTTGCAGGCACAAGGGAAATCGGTAATTATGAAAATGAGAGATTAAAAGAATTAAGTCAGTAATCAAAGTTTAAACCTTTTCCTTTTCTTTTAAGGCCTTGTTTTCTCTTTAGGATTTATAAGTAGAAAGTAAAGTAAGGATGGGCTGTTTTGCTAGATAAACAACTTCATCATTTCTTATAATCCATGATTTTTGCACTGTTGCATTCTAGAAGCTATTTCGCTCCTAACAGAACATGGATGAAACAGGACCTCAGGCAAAGAGCTTGGGAGATTTAGCTTCAAAGCCTGCCTTTGGTTTCTTTCTTTTTTTTCTTTTATATTTTATTGAGGCATATTTTATATACCCTAGAACTCACCCACTCCAAGTATATATTTTAGTGATTTTTAAAGGAAATTTAGCAAGTTGAACGGCCTCACCATAAATCAGTTGTAGAACATTTTCTTCCCCCAGTAAAATCCCTTACACCCATTTACAGTTAATCCTGTCCTAGTTCCTGTTCCTGGTCCCAGGCAATCATGAACTTACTTTCTGCCTCTATAGAAGTGCCTTTTCCGGACATTTCATACAAATGGAATCAAACAATATGTGGGCTCGCAGACCTGGCTCCTTTCATTGAGAGTAGCGCTTCTGAGGCTCATCCGTGTTGTGGCTTGTAGCTGTAGTCTGTTCCTTTTCATCGCTGAGTACACCACCTTTTGTCTATCCATTTTTCAGTTAATGGGCATTTAAGTTGTTTCTAGGTTTTAGCTATTCTGAATAATTCTGCTAAGAGCATTCATGTGTAAGTCTTTGTGTGGACACACGTTTTCATTTCCCTTGCGTACAGGAGTGAAATTGCGAGTATACCGTAAATCGATGTTGAACTCTTTAAGAAACTGCCAAACTGGGGCGCCTGAGTGGCTCAGCCGTTAAGCATCTGTCTTCGGTTCAGGTCATGATCCCAGGGTCCTGGAATCCAGCCCAGCATCAGACTCCCTGCTCGGCGGGAAGCCTGCTTCTCCCTCTCCCACTCCCCCTGCTGGTGTTCCCTCTCTCGCTGCCTCTCTCTCTGTCAAATAAGTAAATAAAATCTTAAAAAAAAAAAAACCTGCCAAACTGTTTTCCAAACTGTCTGTACCAGCAGCTTATGAGGGTTCCTCCTTCCCCACATCCTCCTAGTCCTGCTTTTCAATAGCTGTCCAGCTTTAGACTAACTTTAGCTCCCTCTTAAATGAAACAGCTGGGGTGGACCGCCTGGGTGGCTCAGTCAGTTGAGCGTCTGACTCTTCGTTTTAGCTTAGGTCATGATCTCAGGGTCCTGGGATCGAGCCCCATGTTGGGCTCTATGCTCAGCATGGAGTCTGCTTGAGAGTCTCTCCTCCTTCTGTCCCTCCCACTCCTGCTTTCTCTTTCTCTAAAATAAATAAATAAGTCTTTAAATAACCCAAAAGCCCAGCTGGGGTGAGGAGTTAATATTTCCCAAGTGCCTACTCAGCTAGATAGACAAAATGGCACAAGAGAGGGAGCCACTGTATCTGGGGTGGGGTTCACAGTACCCAGGCAAAGAAGACAATTATTTTTCATAAAACATCGAATGGTTCTGGGTAAACCATTGTGTTTACGTATTGTGTATTACGCGGTCGTGGTCACAATACAATAGATTGTGTGTCTCTATCACAGTGTCTAGACATTTGATAGACATGGTGATAGAGACACTCACATTCTTTGTCCTATTCACTGTCATCCCCAGGAAATGTAAGTATGATTTTGTATATATCTGATGAATGTACTGTGGTTCAGAGATATTAGGTGAGTTAGTCACTGCTAGAACATAGGGTTGTTGTGAGTACTAAATTACACCCAATAGCCTATATGGACATGCACAGCATAGTTCTGGGTACAGAGAAGGTGGCTAATGAAGAGATTTTCGTTTCTCTGCTTCTTCCTGTCATCCACATCTCACATAGATCTAACCACAGGGCCTGAGCTAACCTAATCAGGCCCTACCGCTTTTCTGGGCTACTTGCCTGTCCTAAAAGGCTTTGGGGAATCTGGAAAGGGTGTATAGAGCTTATCCTGTAGCAGCGACTACTTTTAGGGCAGAAGTATCACAAAGTTCATCCTCAACCCCAAATAGCATAATTTTTGTTGCATGAGATAGTAAGAGCAGCTGGTTCAGGATGGGGTTGGAGCTTTCAATGGTTTCTTTTTATTCTTGTCTCTTCTTTCTCCCTGCACTCACAATGGTGGCACTTTCCCAAATTCCAGCAAAGGGAGTTCTGAAAAAAGTACCTTTTAAGGTTGTCAGAAGTTAAGTGACTTGATTGCTTTGAAATGGACCCATAACAGTTGGCTGGGAGATTACTTAAATGGCAAAAAGAAATGAAAACAAAGTGCGATAACACTCCCTTTGTCAAGTATAGGAAAGTGATCTGGGAGGAAAGGGCTCAATATCTTAATCAAATTCCAGGGTTTGGGTTTTAAAATACATTTTATATATGAAAGTTTGTATAAAATTTTTAATATGAAATATGACATTTAATATAAACTATACAACATAAAGGTTTTTGTTGTTGTTGTTGTTTGTTTTAAATCACTAACTTGTCAGGGGCCTGGGTGGCTCAGTCGTTTAAACGTCTGCCTTAGGCTCAGATCATGATCCCAGGGTCCTGGTATCCAGCCCCACTCGAGCTTACTGTTCAACATGGAGTCTGTTTTTCCCTTACTCTCGCTCTCTCTCAAATAAATAAAATCTTTAAAAAAAAATCACTAATTTGTCATTCATTGTGTTCATTGTGTCTTTTCAGGGAGAGCCTGGTGTCAGAGGCCCCCCAGGCCCCGCTGGGCCTCGGGGCATAGGAACCCAAGGGCCCAAGGTGAGTCTGAAGTCTGTGCTGTGTGAAGATCAGGTACCATCCGTGCTAACCAAGTGAGCATTAACTTCATAGCAAAGGTTTATTTTAGTGTTGACTTATTTTTTCTTGAGAGCTGATGAAAAGTCATATTTTCTCATATTATGTAGCTTTCAGTAAAATAGATCATTTAAGTGCATAAAGCCATTTATAGAATTAGAAAGTGTCTGTTAAGAAAGCAGTTGCAAAATGCTCAAAATATTTCCAGGTTTCTTAGAGGCCGTGCCATCATTAAGGAGCACGTTTTTACTCTGGTCAGAGGCGCCTCAGCGGGCCTTTTAACAGAATGCACGCTAAACTATCTCTTGTGTTAGGTGTGCATAGTCCACTCCGTCAGGGCCTCACGGCAAGGGTCTAAATATATTGTCCCCATGGAAGGTGAGAGAAAGTTCCTTGGGCTTCCTTTGCTCTTATTTCTATTTCTCTCTTCTGTCATCTCCAATCTGGTGATTATTCATCCTTTCCTTCTTATAATCCAGTGTTTTTCAGTGAAGGAGATCTTAGCCTCCCTGGTTTGCCCCCGGGGGACGTTTGGCGATGTCTGGAATCATTTTTGGGTGTCACAACAGGGGGAGGAGGGCCACCAGCATCTAGTGGGAAGGGGCCAGGGCTGCTAACATTCTAAGGTGCGCAGGACAGCCGCCATCATGAAGAGCTCTCCAGCTCAAGGCGGGAGTAGTGCAGAGCTTCAGAAGCCCTGTTTTCACTGCTGGTTCACATGCTCAACAAATAATTCTTGGATTTGTTCAAAAACTAAAATAAAGAAGTATCAGGCATGTTCAGAGGGAAAATGGGTGTCAATGAGCCACTCGTTACAAATTCAAATTTCAGATACGTATGCTCATGACCAAAATGCACAGAAGTGAATTAGAGCCCCGTTATCAGAGAGGACAGGAAAAGGCCCTCCCTATGAGTCAAAGATCTTACTGAGGATCCCCGAGTCACCAAGATTCTTAGTTTATCTTTTTTGGTCCATCGACTTCATTTTGGCAGTGGGTGCTTTCTTAACTGTCTGGGTCACTTTACATGGATGAAGATACTCCCAAGATGTTAGTAGTTATCACTGGGTGGTGGAAAGAAGGATCTGTTTTTTCTTCATTGTGGTCATCTTTATTTCTGTTTAAAAATTTTTTTTTCAATGAGCAGGTGTTCCTCTTACCATTAGAAAAAAAATAAAGCTTTTTTTTCTGTAGTGGAAAGAAAAAAGGCTGACTTACGCAGTAACTTTCTCAAAGCCTGTTCCACCAAATGTTAATTAGGGAACTTTTGAAATAAACAAAGTTACACGAATCTATTGTGGGACTTCTTAGAGGCTTAAATATATATTTCTATGGGCATACCTTGGAGACATTGCAGGTTCAGGTCCAGACTACCACAATAAAGTAAATACCACAAGAGAGAGTCCAATGAATTTTTTGGTTTCTCAGTGCATATAAAATTATGTTACCATTATATTCTAGTCTATTAAAGGTGCAATAGAATTATGTCTAAAAAAAGCCAATAAATAGGGGTGCCTGGGTGCCTTAGTTAAGCATCTGCCTTCGGCTCAGGTCATGATCTTGGGATCGAGCCCTGTGTTGGGCTCCCTGCTCAGTGGAGAGCCTGCTTCTCCCTCTCCCTCTGCCTGCCGCTCTGCCTACTTGTGCTCTCTCTGTCAAATAAATAAATAAACAAATCTTTAAAAAAAAAAAAAACAACAAAACAACAAAAACAAAAAACCCCCTAATGAGTATACCTTACTTAAAATCACCTTCTGGTTAAAAATGCCAACCATCATCCGACTTGTCAGCAAGCTGTCATCTTTTTGCCATTGGGGGGTCTTGCCTCCATGTGGATGGCTGCTGACTGACGAAGGTGGTGACTGTTGGGGGTTGGGGTGGCTGTGGCATTTTCTGAACATAAGACCACAGTGAAGTTTGCCACCTTGGTTTACTTTTCCTTTCACAAATGATTTCTTTGCGGCATCCGTTAGATAGCATTTTACCCAGAATAGAACTTCTTTCAAAATTGGGGTTGTTCCTCTCAAATCCTGCCACTGCTTTATCAACTAAGTTTATGTAATATTCTAAATTCTTTGTTGTCATTTCAATAATTCTTCACATTTCTTATGAAATATATTTCTTAAGTAAGACTTGAAAATCGGAATTACTCTTTGATCCATGGGCTACAAATGGATGCTGTGTTAGCAGGCATGACATTAATCTCGTCGTCCTTCTCCACCAAGAGCTCTTGGGTGACCATGTGCATTGTTGATATTTTGAAAATAATCTTTTTTTCTGAGCAGTAAGTCTCAACAGTAGGTTTAAAATATTCAGTAAACCATGTTGTAAACAGATGTGCTATCATCTGGGCTTTGCTGTTCTCTTTATAGAACATAAGCCAAGTAGATTTGGCATAATTCTTAAGGGCCCCCGGATTTATGAACTGGTAAATGCGCACTGGCTTCAACTTAAAGTCACCAGCTGCATCCGGCCCTAACAAGATGGTCAGCCTGTCCTTTGCAGCTTTGAAGCCAGCCATTGACTTCTTTCTAGCTATGAAAGTCCTAGATGGCGTCTTCTTCCAATATGAAGCTGTTTCATCTACACTGACAGTCTGTTGTTTAGGGCAGCCCCCTTCGTTTACTCTCTGACCTAGATCTTCTGGACACCTTTATCAGCACCTGCTGTTCACCTTGTACTTTTATGTTACGGAGAAGATTTCTTTCCTCATGAGCCAAACTCTGCTAGCTTCAAACCTGCTTCTGTAGCTTCCTCACCTCTCCCAGTCTTCATAAAATTGAAGAGAGTAAGGGCCTTGCTCTGGATTAGGCTTTGGCTTAAGGGAAAGTTACGGCTGGTTTGATCTACTGAGACCACTAAAACGTTCTTCATATCAGCAGTAAGGCTGTTCTGCTTTCTTATCCTTCGTGAGTTCGCCGGAGTAGCACTTTTCATTTCCTTCAAGAACTTTTCCTTTGCTTTCACAACTTGGTTAACTGTTCAGTGCAAGAGGCCTAGCTTTTGGCCTATCTTGGCTTTTGACATGGCTTCCTCACTAAGCTTAATCACTTCTAGCTTTTTATTTAAAGTGAGAAATGTGTGACTCTTCCTTTCACTCGAACACTTAGAGGACATTGTAGGGTTATTAGTTAGTCTTATTTCACTGTTGTTGTGTCTCAAGGAATAGGGAGGTCTGAGAGGAGGGAGACAGGGAATGCCCCAGTTGGTGGAAGAATCAGAACACGATGTTTGTAGATTAAGTTTGTTATCTGAAAGGGGTGCGGTTAATGGTGCCCTGAAACAATTACGATAGTAACATCAAAGATCACTGATCAGAGGTCACCATTAGAAAAATAATCATGAAAAAGCCTGAAATATTGTGAGAATTACCAGAATGTTACACAGAGACAGGGAGTGAGCAAATGCTGTTGGAAAAATGGCATGGATATACTTGCTTAACACGGCGTGGCCACAAACCTTCGATCTGAGAAAAAGCAGTATCTGGGAAGCCTAAGTGACGCACAAGGAAACCAGGTAGGCCTGTAGGCACTAGGGATCTCCAAGGAGAGGCATGCCCATGTGTAGAACATTTTCCAATCTCATTTGACCACAGAAGTCTGTCCTCAAGAAGCATGGAGTTCACTCATGCTGTAGAAAACACATACCGGAAATGAGGTACTTTCTGCTTCATTTACCTATTTTCTTAAAAACTCAAGACTGATCCACTAAACCTTTCACTGCAACCCCCGTGAATAGCACTCCATATAGAAATGGAGAAACACAGTAGAGGCCACACAGAATTGTGTGGGAGTGGTCTTCACACCCTTGGTGTTCTAGGCGTTGGTGGGGGGCAGCTAGAAGAGCCCAAGCAGACAGGGCCACCAGGCCAACCTTTCCTCTTAGGCCAAGCAGCTCTGCTTTGCCTTTTCACTTATATTTGGATTATGCATAAGATTTTTCAAGGGCTCTGTGGCTGAATATTTGGGGAAAACCCTGCTTTATGTAAGGTATGATACAGCTTCATGGGGCACATAGATTAGGTCCTGATCGGACCTAAGTAAGAAGGAAGCCAAGAGCAGTAATACATCGTTTCGTCCTAAATCTTCTCATACTTCTCTTCAAATTCTCTCCGTCTTCCGACAGGGAGATATTGGGCAGAAAGGCTTGCCTGGCCCTCCTGGAGCCCCTGGCTACGGATTACAAGGAATTAAAGTAAGTGGATGTGATCGCTTGAGTCACCGCTCATTCACCAGAATGATGAGAGAGGGGGTTGTGGATAATATCAAACGTGACTATTATGAAATGAATTTAATATAAGCTTAGCAGCTAAAATTACCTCCAGTACTTAGAGACACAATCCAGAAGTGTAAGACTGCTCTAAGTACGTTAGTTTCATGAACACTAGACATTACATAAATTGCTTGGTGAGACATTTAATGGTGACAGTGGGTTTGTTGTTCTTGCTGGCCTCTGAGCCGAGTGGAGAACGTACGCCCAGCGGTGTGTTCTCTCCCTGTCTCTGTCTCCGTGTCTGCCTTCCTTCACTGTATCCTCCATTCTGAGCCCAGGGCGTCCTAGTCTTAGCTCACAGTGGAACCGCCTGGGGAGCTTTACGAACAATACTGATGACCTGCCCCGGAAGAACGAGATCTGGGTCTCCACTGGTAATGCTTCAGTACTGTGGGTTTCAAAGCCCCCCAGGTGATTCTTCGGAGCATCCAGGGTAAGAAGCTGGCTCTAGGCCCTGAGTCTGTGTTAGCAGAATTCACAGCTACCTGTATTCCACGCCCTCTGTCCCAACAGCAATAAACCTATCCAGCAAGGCGGGACCGCCAGGGTGGCCCAGGTCTCCGTAGACAAAATTTGGCCTCTAAAGTTTGCTATGCAATTTCAAACAATTTCCTCTTCTACAAATCTCCTATGTTGATTTATTTTTAATTTTTTTTTTTTTTACTGGCTCATTCTCGTTCTGTTTTCTCCCAAATAATCTTATATTGTTTTTTACCATGCGTAAGCTTCAAAACTGATAATTCATCCCCTAAATAATTGATATGGACTCTTAAAAAGTGGAAACATTCAAAATAAATTCTTTTTCAAATAGAATTTCTTAGTAAGCAGGAGACAGTAGGAGCTTGAGATAATAATTGTGAAAATCCTATGTTGAAAACAAACCGTGAGCTTCGTCAAGAGCAAAGCTCACTGAATCTGTGGTAAATCTTTCCCTCTACCACACAGCGTCTGTGGCTTCCACGGCCAGTCTCCCGCACAACAGTGGCTCGTCTGTGGGGCTAAGGGTCCAAGGGTAGGCCCGGCAGTTAGCATGTTGCTGCGGTACCAGCACTGGGAAATGCAGCCAAAAACTGCTTCCTTATAAACAGCGTCGTTCTCATGCTGACTCTTAACATTCTTCAGTTAAAAGATGGTGATGCTCTAGAGAAGCCTTTGCAGGAGTCTGTGTACACATGAACCCACGTCCGACCCCGCGGCTTTCACCGGCAAGCGCTCCACTCGCAGGTGTCGGTAGTTTCTTATCGCAACTGCCTTAAATCCAGAGCCAGTGTTCCCCGTTTTTATTATCGGGGGAGAACTTCCTTATTCCCTAGGAGCACTGTGGGTTGCACTTAATCCTCACCAATCTGACTCCGGTGCCCTGCCTTCCTCACCGCTTGTCCTTTTTTTATGCTTCCCCCGGGTATGCTATGTTCAAAGTCCGTCTCAGGGGAGACTGGTGTGTAGCCTACCACGACAGGGAAAGAACCGAAATGAAAATGGTCACGTAGGCAGTGCTAGCAGAAATGAGATCAGCTTTTCTCCCACTGACGGCGGTGGCCCGATCCTACTTGACAGGGAGCCCTGACCAAGGCTATCTCATAAAACCTCTCTAGACATACTGGATCGCCTGGCATCCTGTTGGCAGAGGGCAACCCTAATTTACTCAGGACTGCCACCTCATTTTCTTGACCCTGGGTTGTACCATCCCTACAGAAGGGAGGGAACTGAAAAATCTAGTTGGTGGTGTTCCTCTGAGTCATTTTAAGGTTACATGATGAATGAAATATCATTTCTTATGTTCAATTGTTGTCCTATTTCCCACCTCTTTCTAAAACCCATATGAATTAGTGAAACACTTCTGATGGTATGTCTCTTGGTAAGTCTTTGATGGAAGCCCTTGTTCCTTTTAACCTTTAACATTGGGGTCTGATCTGTGTCCTCTCATGCTCTCCCAACCATGGGGGTAATAAGGGCTTGGGCTCCCATCACAGAAGTGATTTGTTCCAGCACCTGCCTAATTTTGTTGCTAGAATATTGTGTCTTCAGGCAGTCACTCATCAACCAACCAGCCAACCAACCAACCACCAACACTGGTTGAGCACCTCTATGTCAGGCAAATAACTTAAGTGCAATATAAAATGGTGAGTGAAGAGACATGAATTTAGTCATGGTGTTTATAGGCTATAAAATAATCATACTCTGAGCTCCAGAGAGTATGGAGGGGAGGCATATGGAATAAACTGGGCTTATAGTAGGCCACAGTAATGAGTTTAGTCTTAATCCCAAGAGCAATTGAAAGTCAGGGAATGATGACATGATGAGACAGGTATTAGGAGAGACTCACTCTGTCTACCATCTGTTGAATGGATGTGCATGACTCCAAGGAAAGTGGGTGCTGCCCTTCCCACGCCCCCATGTGTTCTCCTGATTCTCCATGCGGAAGAGTGTGATCTTCCGGCAACCCTCTCTTCCTGCCTCTCCTGAAACTCTGGGACCATACATGGGAAACCTGAAAACATGATGGGCCCACTCCCCTGGGCACCCGGCAGCCTCCTGCAGTTCCTCTGCAGTCCCCACTGTGACTCAGCAGGCTCTGCACTGCAGACAAGCTCTGGCTCCTTCAGGGACTCCGGTGCTTTCTCTCAACTACGGATGTCTGTTGATTGAATGGATGAATGAGACTATGGCTCCTTGGCCTTGATCTTTGGGTTCATGCCATAGGCCAGGAGGTTACTGATGCCACCATCTTGTCCCACTGTGAACACTGACCATTCCCCTAAATACGGACTATAGATATGCCAGTAATCCTCCAAGGGAAGTCAGGAGGGAGAAGAAATGGGGTGGGGTCTCCAGGGATTCCTTGCTCTGTCAACTAGCCCTTCTAGGGGCCAGGAGGCCAGTTCCCCTCTCTCCGTCTCTGTTGAAGTCAGTTCCAGTGTCCTGACCAGCTCTGACATTCCCATGGTACTTTCGTCAGCGGATCGAGAGGTATTTATAAAAATAAGGTTCCTGGTGGCCCTCCTTGACTTCAGGAGTTTCTGAGGTAGATTTGTGGATTGGGCTCTACTATAACTCCCTGTGCATAAACCCTTTATTCATTAAAAAATGTGCTTCCATGCCACTGGCTTCCAGTCTACATTTAGGCCTGAACATGACTGATCCAACCCTGGCTGAAGGAACTGTCCCTGTCTTCAGGCTGGGCTAGCGGATGGGCTAGCGGATGGGCCAGCGGATATTTAGGCTGAGCCAGCGTGAAAAATAGCCTCAGTGACATGCTGGGGGAATCTGGTGAACGTTACCTGGCAGAAATCCCAGTATCTCCAAAGTAGATAAATAGTGGTGATTAGAGTGGTCACATGGTCTTAGAGCCAAAGGATTAACCTCTAAGACAACTGGAGGGAAACTCAACCCAAATGACCTCTCCCCTCTATATTCTGATCTCAAGGTGTGATGGAAGAAAAATGAGCTTTTGAGCCACACAGACCTTGGCCTGAAATTTGCTAGTTGGATAAAGCCTTAAACCTCAGCTTCTTCATCTTTAAAATGGAGATAAGACAGCTTATTTTACAAGGCACTGTGAAGATAAAATTATACAAAGTGCCCAGTACACAGTACTGAGTACTCAGCCAGAGCTGGGGCTATGGAGTCAACAGATTTGAATCACGGCTTCCTGAGTTACTATAACCTGGCCTCAGTTTTCATATCTGAGTAATGGGGATAATAATAGTACTGTTACCTAAAGTTGCCACTAGGAATAAATGAAATTAAATGAGACTGTACGTGTAGCACATTTAACACGGGGCTCGGCACATGGTTACATATGCGGTAAATGTTTGTAGTTATTCACGTTATTGTTCCTTCCACTAGTCCCTCTTGTATTTTCCAGGATGAAGGCCCAGAATTCTGGCATTCGAATGATTTAATGCTCTAAAACATAAAATACTGGTTGCACGAGGTAGTATAGGCCTGGCTCCAGTGCCAAATAAACCCCAGAAGGAATAATGGCTTAAACACAATAGAGGCTTTTGCTCACTTAACAGGCCAATGTAGGTCTTTTTGGTGGGCAATTTTCTTTCATTTAGCATTTCAGAGAATTTCATCCTCCATTTATGCTTCCTCCTTGTGCTGGGCCTCTTCACCACTTACACCCAGCAGACAGGCAGGGAGAGTGTGAAAGAGGCACACCTGCTTCTCCAAAGTCTTGGTCGGGCGTTGACAACATGTCACCTCTGCCCCATTTTACTGGCTGGGACTAGCATCATGGAAAGGCAGTCCAGCTGGGTGTCTAGGAAGAACCAGAGGTTTGGGGAAGAGCTGGCATGAACGCCACACATAATTTAACCTGTTTCTAGGAAGGATGGCAAATTTAAAGTCATTTGTTGTTCTGAAGTATATTGGTGCTTCCAGAAGTGAACAGAAGACAAGAGTGGTCTCCATGGCAACTTCCAGAATGCCTCATTGCTATCCTGATACTGTGGGGCAGTGTTACTCGGGATTACAAAGACTGGGTTCAGCTTCACCATTCCTTCTCTCCTAACTTCAAAGGAAAACCTTAGAGCCCTGATATCTTCTTCCTTATTTCACGAGCATCAGGAGCACCAGAGCGTGATCTAGAAATTTGTCTGGAGTAGACAGGATGAGTACCAGCCACAGAGCTGGGGGAGGCTTGGGGTTTTGCAGGACCAGGAAAGGAACAGGAAAAGCTCATTCCTGTCTGTGACACAGCTAGGGGAGAGGACAAGGGCCACCTGGAACCTGGTAGCAGAGCCGTGGTTTCCAAGTCGGGAGAGATGGCCTCAGAGGAGGAGGCAGAGCGGGCACGAAGAGCTGATGTGAGGACTAAAGAGGAGCCAGCAGTTAGGCTCATGTGAGGAATAAAGGAAGGGTCTGTGTCTTAGGTGATTCCCCGGGGTGCCAATAGCATCTGAGACGAGCGTGGGTGGGGTGGTGGGTGAGTTAGCCCCGCTTGCAGGGCCCAGCATGGGGACCGCCACAAAGAAAATGGCTCCTCCAAAGCTCTCTGATTAGAAATTTGGGGAATTTCTTGCTACAATGCTTAGGGTTAATGTCATTTCTTAGGTACATTTTTGTTTGTTTCAGCTGCATCACAGTAACTGTGGTTCTGTAAACTCCCAGTGCCATTTTAACTGCAGCAAGTGCTTTCCCCACCTTCTGAGATCCCTTGGCCAGAAAGGCTAAAGCTTGAAAGAATGTGAGCCTGCCGTGGTGGAAGTCTCACAAAGAACCTGGCAGGCTTCTGTTTGGCTCCTGCCTATACCCGATCGCTTTGAAAGTGTTTCCAGAATCCATTTAACTAGATTTTTGGTTAGAGTGGACCTATGACTGCATGGAAAATTGCCCCCACTTAAAGGCCAAATAGAAATGATTTGTTGAAATGAAATTGACTTAAGGGGGGGAAAAGAGACCTAATAAAAGTCAGGGGTAGATTCAATATACACCAAGTTGCAAATACCTGCAGAAAGGTCAAGAAGTATTGATGTCGACTCTTCCAAACGCATATGTGTATGATGGTGTTAGTACTACTAAAAGAGAAATACAGGGGCACCTGGGGGGCTCAGTCAGTTAAGCATCTGCCTTCGGCTCAAATCATGATCCCAGGGTCCTGGGATGCAGTCCTGCATTGGGCTCCTTGCTCAGCGGGGAACCTGCTTCTCCCTCTGCCTGCCGCTCCCCCTGCTTGTGCTCTCTCTCTTTCCCTGACAAATAGAGTCCTTAAAAATATATTTTTTAAAAAAACCTTTCAACTTCACTTTAAAAAATAAAAGAGCAATATACACACATACATATTTTAATATGATGACTTTCTCATGTTTCAACTTAAAGTTTTCTTTCTCCTTCATGACCACAAACAACAGCATCAAAACCAAAAAACAAACCAGACTTGGTAATACTGCAATCACTACATTCAACCGGAACACAGCTTAAAGCTTAAATTGAAACAATAAGGAATATAGTTAACAGCATAACATAGATTGTGTGTGTGCTCATGCCAGAAACCATGCTTGAATTAGCTCCTAATACTTTTCCCGCACTGTCATTTTCAAATTCTCACAATGACTTCTCTACATAGAAAGGAGACATCAGAACCACATGAGACATACCTTGAAACAGTTCGGCGTTTTGGGATTACACCTGCCAGATTACCTCTGGGGGGGAGGGCTGTGGCTCAAGATGGATCCAGATCATCAAAATCCACGAACCTAGTTTTCAGACATTGAAGGTATCTTTTTATACTTGTATTATACCTTTCTACCTTTTATTATTTTTTAAACCAAATTAAAAACAATTGTATGGGCTACCAGCCCAAACCCAACGCAATGAGCCCACAGTATTCGCTACGTAGGTGGTATGGGTGAGGGAAAGCTCACATTCATTCACCTGGCTAGCTCCGACACCATTTGCATTTCTCCTTTACTGATTCATGCTTTCATTTTCCTCCTGGGCCATTTAGTGGGCCTGAATCATCATTACCAGCTTATCTTTATTCTCTGTTTATCATGAAGAAAGCCCTGTGCAATGGCTAGTGATGATCTCAGAAGTCCTCTTAACTTCCACCATTCTCCTTATACTGCCATGAACCGCAAAGGAAAAAATAATTTTCAAGTCACTTTTTCCAAAGTAAATGATGTATAGCCTGCCCCAAGCTTTACTAGCGTTTTTCCAATTCCAAAGAAAAATCTAAAGACTAAACACATGGTAATAAAGATAAGACAATGTCCAACGCCATGCTCTGATGCTGAATATTAAAAAGAAAAAGATTTATCACCAAATATTTCAAAATTATGTGAAAGATTTCATTTGAGCAGTTATATGCTAAAAGTACTGATGTTATAATATTACATCATTTATAATTATGGCAAGCATACTGCCATTTTAAATTGTTCCAACTCTTTCCTTCTTCCCTTCGTATCTTCCTCCCCCATTGCTCTCTCCCTTCCTACCCATCCATTCATATCTATTTAACCTATAAAGATGTAAATATTATATATTTATTCCTTTTCATTCTTGTAAAAGATACTTCCATATAAAACCAAGCCGAATGAAGGACATGGATAAATTAACACTTGGCTGCTACCTTCTTTCTAGCACATGAATTTCACTGTTGAAAATTTATAAAAGGTATTTCACCTTTTCCACCCATCAATGCTTGGTTAGAAGTAAATTGCTAGTATATATTTTTCTCCTTCTTTCAGCAAAGAGGTGACTTTATTCTTCAGGGCTTTGAGCTCAGGGAGAGAGCTAGGGCCATATTACATTCTTTATATTCTGTGTGTTTGGGATGCCTGGGTGGCTCAGTCAGTTAAGTGCCTGCCTTTGGCTCAGGTCATGATCTCAGGGTCCTGGGATTGAGCCCTGCATCGGGCTCCTTGCTCAGCAGGGAGCCTGCTTCTCCTTCTGCCTGCTGCTCCCCCTGCTTGTGCTGACAAATAAATAAAATCTTTATTAAATAAAAGATTATATTCCGTGTATTATGTGCAGAGATGTTAAGTAACATAGCCAAGGTCAGTCACCCCTATTCCTCATGTGCCTCCCTGAGATAATTGTGTGATGTGTAGTAATCAAGTCTGGGTAGGTGTCAGAAAGAGGAAAACGATCGGTTTGAGACTTTCAGGAGTAAATGGCATTCAAACTTTGTATTTGCATCTTGAAGTTAAAAGTTGGCCCTTTGAGATAGGAAATATATATAGTGAGGTCTTTTTTCCTGATAATCTAGGTTTTTCAAAAGAGAAGGGTATTAAAAAGCACTTCTTTTCCCCGGAGTGCAGTTCTGTCGGAAGCCAGGGATTGGATTTAAACCAGTGGCCAGGCCAGTATTAGGAATTCCGACTACTGGGAATCACATCAGGCTCCGGGCTGGCAAGGGGGGCTGCGGGGTGAGGCTGTACTAACCACTCTGCCCCACACACACTCAGAGGCTGATCAAGCCCCTTCTGGGTGGGTTGGCTGAAGGACATACTCCTCTGTACTGCAAACCTCTGTGACAAGTCAGAGAGGGCCAACTGGTATGAAATCGAAACCGTCTTTACGCTTTTACAAACATCTGAAGGACTTACAGTTACTGCCTTTTGTTATCAGCACCTTTGCTTATTTGGTTGCAGGTAGGACTATCTCGTTTTAAATACGAGACATGACAGGAAATGAGGGGATTACCTGTTCAAGACCAGAGAAGTTCTAACAAAGCCAAGAGTGCAGAGTTTGTGGGTATACAGTTGTGGCTCAAACTGAGAGGCAAATAAAGATCGCCCCAGAACAATCTTTCTTTCATCCTATGACCAATTCTTCAATCAGCAATTCTTCAAAACCGCTTTTCACATCATAAGGGTGGGAATCTATGTTCCTTTTTAAAAATCTTTACTTCCCCTTTTTAAGATTTACTCATTTTTAATAATTGTGGTTATTACTTGTTTGAATCTACTCATTTTTAGCCCTTTTAAAAAATATTTACTTTTAAAAATATTCACATTTACTTTAGGAAATACCCACGTTAACTTCCTGGTTCCTGGGGCGCCTGGGTGGCACAGTCGTTAAGCGTCTGCCTTCGGCTCAGGGCATGATCCCAGAGTCCTGGGATCGAGCCCCACGTCAGGCTCCTCTGCTGGAAGCCTGCTTCTTCCTCTCCCGCGGCCCCTGCCTGTGTTCCCTCTCTCACTGGCTGTCTGTCAAATAAATAAATAAAATCTTAAAAAAAAAAAAAAAAAACAAACTTTCTGGTTCCTACAATAATTTCAAACGCTCTAATTCCACCTACCTCTACCCTATCATTATTTCATCTCAGGCTGGAACAACTCTCCTTCTGCCCGATGTGGATTCTTCAGTCCTTTGGTTGAAGAGCTGCCAGAGCAACCTTTCCATTTTCCTTTGCCTGAAACTATGTTTATTTTTTTTTTAAAGATTTATTTATTTATTTGAGAGAGAGAGTGTGTGGTGGGGAGGGGCAGAGGGAGAGAGAGAACGTCAGGCAGACTCCACGCTGAGTGCAGAGCCCAATATGGGGCTCGATCCCACAACACAGAGATCATGACCTGAGCCGCTGTCAAGAGTCAGACGCTTAACCAACTGAGCCACCCAGGCACCGCCAAGCTCTATTTATTTCTCCTTAGTCTCTTCTTAAAAGACACTTTTCTGAGTATGGAATTCTAGGTACACAGCTCTTCCTCTCAGTGCAGGGAAGATTTTTCCGTCAATTGTTCCCCATTGTTGCTCTTGAGAAGTTACCTGTCATTCTAACTATTCCTTTGATGCTAATTTGTCCTTGTCTCTGCGACTTTTAATGCTTTCTCTTTTTATTTGGTGTTAAGCAGTTTCACTCTGATGTATGTAGGTGTAGATTCTTTTTTGTGTGTCTTGCATAAGACACATTTTTGTTAGAATTTTTAATTTTGTGGACTAGTATTTTTTTTTTTAAATCATTTCTGGGAGACTCTCCTCATCCCATTCTCAATCATTCTGTAACATTGTCCCTTTTTATTGTTTTCATAACACTATCACCATCTGAAAATATTTGGTTTTTTGTTTCTTGTTTATTATCTGTCTTCTTTTGGTTAAAAAAAAAATTTTTTTTTGAGAGCAGGGACTTTGTTTCTTTCATCCATATCTAATTCCCCAGCACCTAGCAGAGTGTCTGGCATATAGTAGGCACTTAATAAATACTTGTTTAATGAATGAACAAAGTAATGAATAATTGAATGGGATGTATGAAGGTTATATGGTGGATGGTGGTAAAGTTCTACCTGTCATCATACTTTTGACACACAAAAGGATTCATTTACATATAGTTTAATTCAATAAACAATTACTGAATTCCATTATTAAGAGAACTCTAAACTCGTGAAATGATAAATTCTTTTTTAAATCCTACTGTTTAATAATGAGAGCACCTTACTCGTACAGGTTGGTATACTTGATTGGCTTAACAGGTAGAAGTTTACTTGAAGTGCTGTATTTGGCATTCTTGAAAGCAGATCTTTGTGACCAAATTATCTGTCACTACAGTACGACAGGATCATGTGAATGCTATCAAAATAAAAGTACTTGTTTGATACAAACGAACCTGACGTATTATATCTGGTGGTTCTTTTGTATGCTCAGTGGGTTCTGCCCAGTGGTAGTCAGAGTATATATTCCATAAGTCTTGACTGATCTGATCTAGCTCCTACTTTAAAGACTCTCATTAATAGATCAAGGAGGTAAGGAGGAGGGTATTTAATCCATCATTACCCTTCACCAAACCAATCTTGGTAATATCATTTACGTTTCCCATGGTCCTCTTAAGTTAATAATCAAGTTAGAAATAAATGAGAGACCCAGTGCTATCCAGCTGTTACATTTTCACAACTTTACCAGGAAGTAATTTTTACCAGGAAGCTTTAGCCTTGAAAATGGACAGATTTTCCCATGAGTTCATATTTGTAGAGATGACATTTCAAGAATACTAGTACATTCATTATCAATTCCTATTCATCAGTGCAAAGAGAGTGAATTTTGTTATAAGACTGTTTATTGGCATATGCAATTATGCCTTTATATAGTGGCTCTTAAATTTCAAAGGAGAAAACAGATTTTTAATTTATCAGGATACCAGCCTTCTGAAAATTCTCCAATTGGCTTCTGTTGGTTTTGAAAAGTGAAATCTGATGAGTCAATCGTTCCCATTGTGATTATTATGCCAATTTTAGAAAGAAATAAATCTTCCACAGACCTCAGTCTGTCCTTTCTTCTTAAATTACCTTGCTGTGGTAATTTTGTGAAGTCAACACATTTGCTGTGTTTTCCTGCTACATTTATACTTAAATAATGGTGCACACACACTCTTTGATCGTGAGATGAGTAATACTAACATGTCCTTCAAATAAGATATGTTTTTGTTCTGCATCTAAGGAAAATAAGTTAACATGTAAGTTTCAAAATCAGGTGTCCTTTCTGCTCAAAATTAAGGATACTAACTCCAATATTTAGTCCTAGCTGGTTATATAAAATTTTATTTTGGCAGTTCATTCAATAAATATTTATTGAGCATATTTAAATATGCCAGACTCTGTTCTAGGTGCTTGGGGTATATCATGAGCAAAAGAGACAAAGATTCTTGACTCATGGTGATTGCATTCTATTGGCAATAAACAATTGAAGATGAAACTGATATGGCAAAGAAAAGAGAGCAGGGTAAGGGGATGTGATGAAGTTTTAAGTGAGTTGAAATCATGAGAAGGATCTGAAGGAGGCGAGGGAGGGACTCTCGAGGATTTCTGAGGAGAGAACATCTCAAGCAGAGAGAAGAGCTTGTCTAAAGGCCCTGTGGTTTTGGAAAGGTGCCGGCGGGGGTTGGGGACGCCTGGGTGGCTCAGTCGTTAAGCGGAAAGGTGCCAGGCAAGTTTAAAACAAGAGTGAAGGGACCTGTATAGCTGGAGGTGAGGTCAGGAAGGCAACGACAGGAGGGTTGGAGTGGGGCCATCTCGTGACTAGTCAGGGAGGCCCTTGTAAAGATTTTGGCCCTTATTCAGAGTCTAGTGGGGAGTTGTTTCTGGGTTTTAAACAACACTGTGATTTGGTCTGACTTCTTTTGTCAAAGAATGACTGTGACTGGTGGGCTGAGAATAGACTGTCTCAGGACCAAGACTGAAACTAGGGAGGCTATTTAGGAATCCAGGCAATTACAAATGATATTTGAAAATCTAGGTTTTATAATCTAGTTCACATAAATTTAACTTCCTCAGAAAGGATTTATATCTAGTTGCCTGTATCTGAAAGTAGAAACGTGTGACAAGAAACATTCTGGCACGATGGATGCCAGACACATAAATCAGGTTGCATATCTACCAACTGAGTTTAAGCTACTGAACCATACTGAACTGCATATCTGGACTGTGTGCAAATATAAAGAATCCTAACCCTAGAGACATGCTTTCATTACACTTTTGTAGAAAACAAAGGTGGGATTTTCCTCTTGCTTTTACCTTTCTCCCTTCCCTTTTTCTCTCTCCTCAGTCTATGATAACCATAAGCTGAAAACATGGTAGGTGAAATTATGAGGACATGGATGTGACAGATGTACTACTTGTTGCCCGACTTCCCTGCCAAAGTCCAGTAAAAAAGGGCTCTGTCTTCTATTGGCCATTAGAAAATATTCCGGAATATACTTCTTAATAAAGATGTGGATGTGACTATATTATCCAAAATCTGTTCTATAATTTTGTTATTTTTAAAAAGATTTTATTTATTAGAGAGAGAGAGAGAGAGAGCAAGAGAGAGAGCATGCACAGCAGAGGGGGCAGAGAGAAGCAGACTCCCTGCAGGGATCCTGACGTGGGACTCGATCCCAGGATCTGGGATCATGACCTGAGCTGAAGGCAGACGCTTAGCCAACTGAGCCACCTAGACACCCCTGTTCTATAGTTTTAAAAACCTTTATTTAGGGGCGCCTGGGTGGCACAGCGGTTAAGCGTCTGCCTTCGGCTCAGGGCGTGATCCCGGTGTTATGGGATCGAGCCCCACATCAGGCTCCTCTGCTATGAGCCTGCTTCTTCCTCTCCCACTCCCCCTGCTTGTGTTCCCTCTCTCGCTGGCTGTCTCTATCTCTGTCGAATAAATAAATAAAATCTTTAAAAAAATAAAAATAAAAAAAAATAAAAACCTTTATTTATTTATATATCAAGAAAATAAATCTAAAGAGTTCTTAATGTATACCCAAAGAGATCGCTTCAAAAGTTAGCAAGACTCCGTATGATCTGGGCATCCAATCTTAAGTCTTCTCAACTCCTCGGCTCTGAAAATCTTTCAGTGCCTGTGTACCCTGGCCCCAGTGCTTCTGTGTATGTGCTCTCTCTTCTTGGAGAGATCCCTTTCACTCCCTGCTTAAACAGGCTCACTCTTTTTTTTTTTTTAATGTTGAAGGTATACAGTATAATGACTTTACTTACATACATGATTGCCACAATTACTATAGTTAAAATCCATTATCTCATATAGATACAAAAAATAAAATAAATGAAAACGACATAAAAGATTTTTCCCTGTGATAACTCTTAGGATTTACTCTCTTAACGCCTTTCAAGTACATCATAAAGCAGTATTAACTGTGACCATCCTGCTGTACATTATACCCCTAATACTTGCTTCTCTTATAACTGGACATTTAGACCTTTTGACCATGTTTATTCAATCTCCCTACCTTCACTCCTTGCCTCTGGTAACCGCAAATCTGGCTTCTTTATCTATGAGGTTTTTTTTTTTCTTTTGTTTTTTTTCCTCTATTTTTTTAAGGTTCCCTATAAAATTATAAAATACACTATTTTTCTCTTTCTGACTTATTTCACTTGGCAAAATGCCCTCAAAATCCATCACTGTTGTCACAAATGGCAGGATTTCCTTTTCTATGGCTGATTAATATTCCCATGTATATAACAACTTCTTTATTCATTTATCAATTGATGCGCATCAGGTTTTCCATGTCTTGGCTGTTAAAAATAATGCCTCTATGGACATGGACGTGCAGATATCTCTTGGACATTTTGTTTTCTATGGATATGTTCCTAGAAGTGGAATTTCTGGATCATGTAGTTCTATTTTTTAATTTTTTAAGGAAACTCCAAACTGCTTTTCACAGTGTCTGTACCAGTTTGCAATCCCACCGACAATGGATGAGGAGTCCCGTTTCTTCAGCTCCTCGCCAGGATTTGTTACCTCTTATCTTTCTGATGATAGCTATTCTAACTAATGTGAGGTGATATCCTACTGTGATTTTGATCTGCATTTCCCTGAAGAGCACTGAGTAATGTACACAATTGTTGAATTACTATATTGTACACCTGAAACTAATAGAACACTATATATAAACTATACTGGAATTAAAATTAAGAACTGAATTTAAAAATTACCATTGACTAAACAATAATGAAAAAATAAATCTGAAAATACATTGATTTTCAGAGGAAAAGAAATGATCAACTACAGAACTGAAAATTGCAAACCATATATTTGATAAGTGGTTAGTATCATAAATATAGAAAGAATTTATGCAATTCAATAGCAAAGAAAACGCCAAAGAATGGAATTAAACAATAAGCAAAAGTCCTGAATGGACATTTTCCCAAAGAACATATATGAACAGCTAGCAGGTAGATGAAAAGGTCCTTGACATTACTAGCCATCGGGGAAACAGGCTCACTCTTATTCCTATGTCAAGGCTCATATTACGTAGCACTTCTTCCAGAAGCCTTCCCTTACACACCAAAATGAGCTCATTCCTTCTGAGCCATAGAATACATGTATTTATAATTTACCACTTCTCATTGCATGAGATAATGGCATTGCAACCAGCCTTGACAAGAAGAAGCAAAATGTCCTCAAGGTTAACTCTATTTACTTTGATGAAATCATAAACTGAAAGTAAATGCTGGTAATGTCAGCCACAGTGGAAAACAAACAGCTCCCCACAGCAACCAGCTGTATTGATGGTAGATTCTAAAGTATGACTGAAAGGAACAGAGGACTCAAGGGCAACATGTCTCCCACTGGGAGAATCTCTTTACCACCCGTTTTTGCTTATTTTGTCAAAAACACTTTCTTTTGGGCCATGTCCTTTGTCCTTCTTCACTCTGCATTCCTAGCCCTTGACATTCCATTCTCCATGTTAAAAAGTAGGGTAGGAAGCACCAGGGGGGCTCAGTCCGTTAAGTGGCTGCCTCTTGATTTTGCCTCAGGTCGTGATCTCAGGTCCTGGGATTGAGCCACACTTTGGGCTCCATGTTCAGTGGGAAGTCTACTTGAGGATTCTCTCCCTCTCCGCCTCCCCTTGCTCTCACACACTCTCTCTCTAAAGTAAATAAATTTTATTTTTAAAAGATTTTATGTGTTCATTTGAGAGAGAGAGCAAGAGCGCATGAGCACAAGCAGGAAGAGAGGCAGAGGGAGAGAGAAAGGGAGAAGCAGACCTCCCCTGCCCCGCGCAAGGAGCCTCACTTGGGGCTCGATCCCAGGCCCCTAGGACCATAACCTGAGCTGAATGCAGAAGCTTAACTGACTGAGCCACCCAGGCACCCCTAAAATAAATAAATAAATCTTTAAAAAAAAAAAAAGTGGAATGAAGCTTAGGCACTGGGTAGGAGGAATTGGGGGTGCTTAAATAGGGATTTGGAATACAAATCCAGGCCTGGCATACTCAAGGAGCATCAGTGACAGGATGACCAGACTGCAGTGAGTCATGAATGAGATAAGAAGCCATTAGAGGCTATAGAGGGGCAACCTGATACAAATCATGTTTTAAAAGGATCGTTCCAGCAGCATGTGGCAAATAGACTGTGGGGGATACAAAGACAAAGAGTTGAGATAGGAAGATATTGCCAAAGTACAGGTGAGAGCTGGTGGTGGTTTAGCTGAGCGTGGTAATGGTAGAAATGGGAAGGGGTTGGTTGGATTCTTGGTTGGATGTAGGGTGTAAGATAAAGGAGACGAGGATGACTGAGATTTTTGACCTGAGCAACTGGAAGGATGGGGTTGCCATTTTCTGAGCTGGAAGAGACTACAGGAAAATGGGGATGGTGAAGTATAGAGGAAATCAACTCATATAATCTGAAATTTAAATTTGGACATGTGAAGCTAAATCTTCAGTGGGGCTGTTAAATAGGTATTTGGGGATAGAAATCTAGAGTTCAGACAAGAGATCAATGCAGGAGATATAAATTTGGTTTAACAATCTATAGGTAGTATTTAAAGTCTTGAGCGTGGATGGGAACACCTGGGGAGTGAATGCAGATAGAGAAGAGAGGAGATCCAAGGAGTGGGCATGGGCCCTCTAGCACTTGGTGGTTTGTATGATGAAGAGGACCCAGCAAAGGAGACTGAGAAGTAGTAGGCAGAGAATCAAGAGGAAGTGGTTCCTGGAAGCCAAGTGAAGAAGTATCTCAAGGAGGGCATGGTCGTCTAGTTTCAGTACTGCTGATTGTTTGAGAGGTGGAAAGTGGTCATTAGATTTGACAACATGGAAGTCACTGGTGACCTTGACAAGAGCCATGTATACACACACACACACACACACACACACACACACACCCCACCCTCACAGAGTAAAACATGGAAAAAAATCTTAACAATTGATGAAATGGGGTAAAGGGAATATGGGATATCTTTGTATTATTATTGCAATTTTTCTGTAAGTTTGAAATTAAGATAAAAAGCATAAAAAAGGGACAATGGTGAGAAAGAAAATGAAGACAGAGCACATCGGCCAGACTTTTGAAAATGAGGCCCATAGAGATGGAGCAATAGAATATGTGTGATAAACAATTTTAAAGAATTATTTATTTATTTATTTGAAGGGAGGTGGGGGAGGACCAGAGGGAGAGGGAGAGAGAAACATAAGCAGACTCCGCTGACGTGGGGCTCAATCTTACGACCCTGAGATTGTGACCTGAGCTGAAACCAAGAGTTGGATGCTTACCGACTGTGCCACCCAGGTGCCCTAAGTTAGTTTTTCTTAAAGATGGGAGAGATTGTATGTATGTATGTATGTACGTACGTACATATGTATATTGTATGCCGATGGAAAAGATCTTGTGAACAGGGCAATATTTGTGATGCCAAAGAGAAAGCAGTTGCTAGAGGCATGCCTGTGATTTTTTTGAACTGGAAGGGGCTTCTACTAATTCCTCTCCCATCTCCAACAAGAATTTATTCTACAACATTCTAAAGGGCATCTGGCCATTCACACCGTGCTTGGACACTCGAGGGAGTGGAAGCTTTGTACCTCTCTTGTGTGTTTCCCAATGGCCTTGTAGCAAATTCAAGAAGTTTTGTTACTTTTTAAAAAGAAAATAATGCAAACTGTGTCAAATCCAAATACCTCAAAATCATGCAAAGTTGTGCAAGTCTCCCACGTTTCCCTTCAGTTACCCTACAGAGACTGTCCTGTTTGCAGTTTGGGGTGCAGCTTCCACAGTTTTGACTAGATGTGTAAACACCCACATATACACTACAACAGCCTTTAAAATCATTTAAACATAATTTTCCCAACATGTTTCCCCCCTCAGTTAATAGAGCATGAATGGCCCTCCAAATCAATACATAAAGATTTCCTATACTTTTTAACAGCTACATATTACTTCATTGCGTGACTGTAGCATAAATTAATGTATTTCCCTTCCTTAGATAATGAGGCAGAGAACATTCTTGTGTCTTCCCATACTTGTGCTAGTGGTAGACTTTCTTTCTTCATGTTGAACTGAAATCTGTCCACCTGTGAATTTTTCTGTTGCTGCTACTCCTTTCATGTTGTTTTCTACTTCACTATGAGTACAAGGCTTATAAAAATTTGTGAATACAATTTCATTATACATATGTGTGTCTCTTTTACTGGTAAACATGAACTCACATGTTTTCTTACTTTATCCTTGAAGCAAGTATGTTGTAATTAAAACTTGAGTTACCTTTGTGAATAACTGAATTTCTTGCAAGGTGTGCTTTCATAGGAGACTGTAATTTTGTGGCTCTTTTCACATGGCTTCAATTCTCTTTCTTGGCCTGAGAGATGCCAACCGCATCTGTGCATTCTGAGGTTGAGAAGGTCAACTGTTACGCTGTCATTAAGCTGCCTGTGAAGACAATTTAGAGGAGTTTTGAGGGGGAAAAAATCAAGGAAAAGTTTCTAATTGTAAGCTCTGCGCCTCTGAAACTGGCATCTGAATCAGCAGGAATAGTTCCTGTCATGTTAAGTTGGAAGCAACGAGAAAGGAAAACAGGGCATAAAAATGAATGAGATGGAGAAAGGCCTATGGGAAGTAGGCTTTATTGTACTTTTATTTTTTTTCAGCTTCTAAAATTAATGTAATTTTCTTTATTTTATTTAAAAATGTACTTGGTTATCTTTATCATTTCCATGTTTTGAAAAACAAATTTATTATTTTCAGCTATTTTAATTTTTTATTGTGGTAAGAATACTTCACACGAGGTCTATCTACTCAACACATTTTCAAGCGTGCAGTACCCTATGCTTAACCATAGGCATTCCGTCCTGCAGCCGGTTGTCGTTAGAGCTTACTCCTCTTGCATAACAGACGTTATCTCCATTGAACGCCGCCTCATTTCCCTGTCCTCGCCCCTGGCAACTACCATTCTACTCCGCCTCTGTGACCTTGACCATTCGGTCATCTCATGTTGTGCAATCATGCAGTGTTTGTCCTTCTGTGACCAGCCTGTTTCACTTAGCACTCCCGTGTTCACTGTGGCATTATTCACAATAGCCAAGATATGGGAACAACCGAAATGCCCATCAAAGCAGGAATGGATTCAGAAAATGTGGTATCTCCACACAATGGAATATCATTCAGTCTCCCCAAAACAAGGAAATTCTGCCACATGTGACAACATGAATCAATCTGGAAGACATTATGAAAAGTGAAATACGCTTGCCCTACTTCTACTCAAAGAACTCATGGGTCTCTAAATAGGACTTCTGTAATCCCCATAGCATATCCAGAAAGAGACATATAAAAGAGCTCATGCTGTGAGTCCTCTGGTGAAAGACATTCTCTGAGAGGGCGATTAGCTGTTAGTCCTTTCGTGCTTTTAATTCCTGGTAGAGGAAATGAGTTTCTAGAATGCCACTGTCCCTCAGTAGGTGTAATCCTTTTGACAGGTAGCAAAATGAGGAGGACAATACAGAGGCGTCGGTCCTGTAATTCACATCTCAAATACAAGCATTTAAAAGCAGAATTTCTATCACAGTTTTTTGATGTCCGTGTCAGCGAAGCCTCCAGAATTTCTCTGTGGGACGAGCAGCAACCAGAGAGCTAGGGTGGCTGGGGGACTGAGCCGGGGAGCGTCGGCATCGCAGGCACTCTGCTTATGGGGGCTCAGGAGTCCCTGCTGTGGCCACAGGAGACCAGGGGATAAAGTGTGGGGGCCGCTCACCTTTTGGTCTGTTCTTTGGTGCACCCCACAAGTTAGCAGTTGTCACCAAACCTCCTGACAGGAAATATAATACATTGGGCCCAAGGACAGACCTGGCTGAATGTCACATCGGTATCTTCCTTTTGATGTAATTAAAGGTGTCACATACAGTCTAAATAAGTTTCCCTTTCCCCAGAGTCATACGGTGATGATATAAGGTAAACATCTTTACCAGCCTCCACACCTAAAAGTGTGGTAGCCGAGACACATTCATGATGACGGCTGGAGCTGCTACCCTCTGCTTAGGTCTAAAGCTGCCTATTGTCTTTTTTTTTTTTTTTTAAGATTTTATTTATCCATTTGACAAGAGAGAGAGGAAGAGAGAGAGAGAGCACAAGCAGGGGGAGGGGCAGAGGGAGACAGAGAATCAGGGTCCCCTCTGAGCAGAGAGCCCAAAGCAGGGCTCGATCGCAGGACCCCTGGATCATGACCTGCACCGAAGCCAGACCCTTAACGGACTGAGCCACCCAGCCACCCCCTGACTGTACTTTTCTGCTCATATCAAGTACATACCAGATTCTCATCATGCATTTCCACTTGATTTTTTTTTTAATCTTTTACTTATTTATTTGAGAGAGAGAGAGCATGAGTGGTGGGGAGGGACAGAGGGAGAGGGAGAGGCCGACTTCCTGCTAAGCAGGGAGCCTGATGTGGGGCTCAATCCCAGGACCCTGGGATTATGACCTAAGCCAAAGGCAGACACCCAAGGAGTTCATGAACACTGAGGCTAGTAAACTCTAATTAGAATCTTCCCTTTGGCTACATGCCCAAGGATGCATGGATTATATATTTTGGTATATTTGAAATTTTAAGGTTTATACTTCATGAGTATTGTTTGGTTTTTTAATTTGTTCTTTATGGTCCCTATCCCAGGGGATTTCGACAAGGGGGTAGCATTGGCTTTAAAAGGAGGTAGTTATCTGTTCATGTGAGATGATAGGATACTGGGTGGTCTGGAACCAGTCACCAGTTCAAAAACATCAGTTGCACATTTTCTATGTGCTGGGCATGGGGCTTGATGCTCGGGATGAAGGAATGCCCAGTGCCTAATCGACGGCCAGAGCGTGGTGGGGACCAAAGAACTAGACCTTTATGAATTAAGGTTAAGATGACAGGAAGCCTATGCGGAAGAAACTGGAAAAACACACAGGGCCAGACTGTGAAGGGACGTTAGCTCTAAGCTACAGGGCTTCAGCTGGAGCCTGTCAGTGATTCCCAAGGTGTGGCCCCTACCAGCTCCATCCTCATCACCTAGGAAGCCATTAAAAAGGCAAGTTCTTGGGCCCCACCTAGACCTAATGAATCAGCAGCTCTCAGGGTGGAGGCCAGGAATCCTTGTTTTCACAGACGCTACAGATATGTTTGATATATACCAAAGTTTAAGAACCATTGCTCTGACGATAGAAAACCCTGGAAGGGTTTATTTTAAAAACCCAGTTTTACGGCAATATGATTCACACAGCACACAAGTCACCTGTTTAAAGTATACAAGTCAATGATGTTTAGTATTTTCACAGGTTTGTGCAACTATCAACACCACCTAATTTTTGGACATTGTCATCACCCCCAAAACAAAGCCCTTATCCCATAATAGTCACCCAAACTCTAGTCCCTGGCAACCACTAATCTACTGTTTCCATGGATTTTCCAATTCTGGACATCTCCTATAAACAGAATCACACAACATGTAGTCTTTCATGGCTGGCATCTGTCACTTAGCATAATGTTTTCAAGGGTCATCCGAGTTGAAGGGGATGAAGGGGGGCACTTGTGCTGACGAGCACCGGTGGTTGTATGGAAGTGATGAATCACTGAATTCCACATCTAAAACTAGTATTACACTGTAGGTTAACTAACTGGAAGTTAAACAAAAACTTTAAAAAACGGGGGGTCATCCATGTTGTATTAGAACTTTCTATGTATGGGCAAGTAATATTCCATCGTGGAGATATACCACATTTTGTCCATGCGTCTGTCCATCGATGAACATCGGGTTGTTTCTACATTTTGGCTATCATAAAGAATGCAGTTATGAACATCCACGTGTAAGTTTTGTGTGGACACATGTTTTTATTTGTCTTGGTCATATATCTTGTCCTTTCTAAGGACAGGAGTGACCTGGTCAGCTGAGGGTTTCAGTATATGACAGCTTGGGACAGTGCTTCTCATTCCTCTGCCTCCACAGCATTCCCACGTCCAAAACACTCCATCATCAACTGTACTCACGATTCCCTTTTTGAGTAGTGGTGTGGGGGTAAGAGGTGGGCTGTACAGTTGGAAATATGCTCTTCTTTGCACGCTAGCCTCTCTTTCTCTTGTCCCACAATTGAGAATCTTTGCTAGAGATTGACAAGAGCTGAAGTAAAGACGTGAATTAAACTATTATAATAATTTAGTCCCCAGGTGAGGTGACTCGGAACGCGGGCATGTTTAGAAGGGATGGACTTGTTGATGCTGAGACCTTATCCTTATTACGGATCTCCCACTCTACTGCAAAGGCAAAGTAATGTATAGAGCACCTTCCCTTTGGTGTGAAATATTATTTTGCTTTTTAAAAGATATTATTTATTTATTTATTTGAGACAGAGAGAGTGAGTGAGAGAGAGAGCACAAGTGGGGAGGGGGATCAGAGGGAGAGAGAGAAGCAGACTCCCTGCCAAGCATGGAGCCTGATGAGGGGCTCGATCCCAGGACCTGGAGATCATGACCTGAGCCGAAGGCAGACGCTTAACCGACTGAGCCACCCAGGTGCCCCAAAATATTATTTTTCAGCAGTGATCCTCTGCTGAAGGGAGACAAGCTACAGAAAAGCATAGCTTCTCAAACTTTTTCAGCAAAACCCAAAGCCACTCTGAGCATGGCTCATGGCCCCTTCATTTTAATGTTAGAATTTTCACTTTGTGACACTTGAAATACCAATGATTTCTGAGATGAATTATTTTTTGGTAATTTAATGCAAAATGCCATGTGTTGTGGTCTGATCTGCTAAAGGTGGAAGAAATGAGAACATTGGTATCTGTGTTAGTTTCCTGTGGCTGTTGTAGCAAATTTTCACACTTGTGGCTTAATACACCACCAATGTATTCTCTTGCAGCTCTGGAGCCCAGAGGTTAAAATGAACCTCATGGGGCAAAAACCACAATGTTGACAGGGAGTCTAGGGGATCATCTATTTCCTTGCCCTTCTAGTGTCTAGAGCCACACCACCTGTTCCTTGGCTCACGACCCCTTCCTCCATCTGCAAAGCCAGTGATACGCATGTTTTCTGACTCTGCTCTGCTCTGTTTCTGTCACACGACCTTCTTCTCTTCTACCAAGTCTCCCTCTGCCTCCCTCTCATAAAGATATTTATGATTGCATTTAGGACCCACCTGTATAACCCAGCATAATCTCCCCACTGGAGAGCCTTAACTTGATCACATCTGCCCACCTTTTTTTTTTCCCCCTACATAACATTCTCAGGTTCTGGCATTAGGGCCTGCATATCTTTGGGGGCCATCATTCAGCCTGCACCAGTCTCAGATCAGCAGAGAGGAGGCTTTGCCCTTTTCACTACTTTTTGTGGGTTAATGAACTGATTTATGGACATGAGAAGCGTAGTTTGAAAAACACATCTCATGGCATCCTGTCACTGGGCAGACTTAGACACTTATACCATTGTGCTAGGAGGTCCTGTGTCCTGCTGCCGTGGCGGCGGCTGCGGCCACAGAGCTCAGCGACTCCTGCTGTCCCCACACCTTGGCAGCATGGCTGAAGGGGCCGGGACGCAGCTCCGGACGCCGGGCCAGGCATCTTGCTTCTAAGCGCCTCCTCCAGCTGCCCCACATCACGAACTCTCTGCCAACATTTGCACACATCTCTGTGTCCTGAGCTCTTTTCCGTATTGATCCCCAAACGCTCATCATGAAATTGACCTTATATTAACCAGAGAGGCACCTATTCTCCTGTGCGTGTGTCGGGGTGGGGTGGGGTGTGAACCTAAATAAGACAGCGTTTAGTGCGCCTAGTGTCCAGACGTCTTCTACCAGAGGGGTGGCCAGCTTCCACATCCACTGCATCTAGCTCAGTGTACATGCAGGCCCCTGAACTAGGTACTTCCGGAGGTAGAAGACCAATAAGATGATGTGCCTCTACTTTGGGAATTTCAGGAGGACAGAAAGATGTGTGCACCCAAACCTCTGAGGAGACGTATACCACAGCAGAGGTGTGGGCCGATGTGGGGTAGTACTCGTGGCTGGGGTGAGCGTGGGTCAGGCAAGACTCCTTGGATGAGTTTGGTGGGCTAGGACTGGCCCATAGATGGGAGGAGGGTGTTCAGGGAGAACACAGAAGGTCAGGACACAAAGAGAAGTCCAAGCCCGGGAGCTGGGAGATGAGTCAGAGAGGGGAAGGCAGAAAGCAAAGTAGGCTTGCCTGAGTAGAATTTCTGTATTTGATGGATTTGGTTCTGAAATCACTAGCAGGTGGAAAGTTTTGGAAAGCAGATATAAAGTTAGGCCCAGAGCATAGAGACTGGGGTGAGACTGGGGATTAGGGAAGTGGAGATTATCCTCAGAAGGGCACCACTGATGCCATGGATGTGGACAATATTACAGAGGATAATACCGAAACAAAAGTAAGGACCATGGCAGACATCTACCTTGAGGGCACGGAGGGCACTGAGAGAGACACTGGAGAAGTGAAAAAAGCAAGCTGAAAATGGCAGGAGGGAAACCAGGAGCCTGCACTGTGTGGGTGGCCAGCAAAGGGAGCATTCCAGAGTCCCCTGTCTCTAGCAGAGGCAACTGCCATAAAGCTGACCTTGTCTCTTTATATCTATCATCTGTGCTGCAAGTATATACAAATGTCATGCAAGATTGTCATGAAACATGGCAGGTTTTACAGAAGGCTGTTTGGACCGAAAAAGTTAACGTGTACGACTGAGTTGAGCTGGCAAAGCCCCTTGAAGCCATGATGTTCTCTGCACTATGACCTATGAATGTATTCACTTCTAACATTTATACTAAGAACAACCTTATTATTGGAAAACAGGACCCGATTCTGCAATGAGTTAGACCCTAACAGCGAGCACGTGTCCACGAAGCCAACAGTGCAGTTAAGTGGCTTACCGGTTGGTTGCTTGGGAGAATTTGTGCATCTTCGCGTGCTCATTGTTCAACCGTGTTCATGGCCGCTAGCAGATATAAACCGAAAAATGGAAGCAGAAACTACAAGTTTAAGGAAAATTATTATGGGAAAACAGGCCCAACCTGAGCACATTTGGCCCTGACTGTGGTGAGCTGAGCAAGGCCCATTCCGACAGTTAGATTTGTCCGATTCTTTCTGGCGACTATCAGTGGCCTCTGAAGATTAGAAGTAGGAGTTACTTGCTTCCTCCTAGACAACGTTGCTATCAGGCGTCATGTTTTAATTAAAGCAAATTTCAGACAGAATTCTGCCCGATGTTCAGCTACTCATTAACAAGAAGGCACAAAAACATGCACTAAAGCATGGTCCAAGTTCCAACTTTCTGTTTGTTTTTTTTTAAGCACTTTGACAAGCACTTTGCATAAAATTATTTCTCTGAGACATATACAACCATATTCTCATGATTGCTCTAATTAACCTTTTATTCAGAGCAGTGAAGGGACTCTTCATTATGGGAGGAGGGGAGGAGGCACCTGTTCTGAATGAGTTCTAGAATTAGGGTGCTCTACCAAAGTGTTTGGCTGACTCTTATACCCCCTTCATGCAAGGGGTGAAGTACTTGCGTGACATTTCTAGCTATGACAGGTCTTGAATACCTCTTATTTCCCCAGGGATAAGTTGTTTTTATCATCCCTCTGGAGCAAATTCAGATGGCAAGAGTTGAAGCACAGGTCTTTGAAGTATGGACCACTGATTACAGTATTTCAGATGTTACCCTAGCAACCCCAGAGGATAAACTAAATTGCATATACACGTATTCATGGTACTGTCTAAACTAGAGCATATGAAGGTAAATTACAGAAAATATAACAATTACCTTACTTTTTGCATGCATAGGGAAAAAGCCAACGTGGTAGATTGAATAATGCCCCCGAAGACATTCATGTCCCAATCCCTGGAATCTGTGAATACTGTCTTCTATAGCAGAAGAAACTCTGCCGATGTGATTAAGTGAAGCCTTTGAGATGGGGATGTTATCCTGGATTATCTGGGTGGGCCCTGAGTGTGATCATGAGTGTCCTTCTAAGAGGGGGACAGAAAGAGAAGAGACTACGGAAGAGGTGATGTTGTGGTGTAAACAGGGATGGAGGGGAGGAAGACGGAGGAAGAGGCCACAAGCCAAAGAATATGGGTGACTATGAGAAGCAGAAAAAGTCACGGAAGCAGATGCTCCCCTCAGAGGCTCCAGGGAAAACCAGCCCTGCCAATACCTTGATTTTAACCCAGTGAAACGGATTCTGTACTTCTGATTTCCAGAACAGTAAGAGAACAAATTTATGTTGTTTTAAAGCCACTAAATTTATGGTAATTCATTACAGTGGCAATAGGAAACGAATATAGCCATCAATATTAATGTCAGCAGCATTTTGGTCCAGCTCATGGAAGTTTCCATCGTAGCTGTTCTGAAAACCCTTGGCGTACATGGCTAACACTTTTTAGGTTATTAAAAAAAAAAAAAAGAGCCTGTGTTGCGGGCCGTGGAGAGAAGGAGAGGAACAAATGGTGCAGGTTTTAAACCATTTTTAGGAACAGACTCAAAATCAGTCCTTGAATCTGTAAAAAGTAAACCACTTCTCTGCCTCTCACTGGGCACAATGGGACTAGATCACCATTTGAATGAGAATCAAGTAGAATGAAGCCGTGTTGTTCCATTGAAGCGCATTAGGACGTTCTGGCCAGGTACCAGGTGAGCCCGGGCTGCGCTCCAGCGGAAAGCGCTAACACAGAACTTACGCACTGATTCTATTCCCAACCGAATGGGCTGCTTTATTGAGCAAGCACTACGCTGCCTGAGCCCACGTTAGAGAAGGCTAACGTCAAAATAGGACATTCAGTTAGAGGAAGTCGGTTCCACAGAGGAAAGGATTTTAAGAAACTGGAGGCTCTTGATTTTCAGGCTGGAGATGGAGAAACTGCCTGGCTTCTACTCTGTGCCAAGACAGAACTGAGCAGAGCCTTCGGAGGAACTGCCTTTGGAGAGAATTAGTGTTGAAAGCATTGCTGAGAAATCAAATACAATCCGAGGAGTTGGAGAAGGATTGCAAAAGCCTGGGTTTTATCATTTACATGCCTGCCCCCAGGGTATTCCAGCAATTTCCTAAGAGTATGTCTAGCTCTCTTATTACCTGGCTCAGTCCTTCGCACAAAGGCACACCATCAATGGCAGTAGCTAGTTATAATAGGAGGATGTGATGATAGAGATTCAGGAGGAAGAGGATAGGCGCCAAAATGCCAGACCACTGTGTTGTTCTGTGGGTCTCTGGGTAAGCACCTTCTATCTACATGGACAATTATATGTACTCTATAGGCCCCCAGGAAAATACGATTTTCCTTCTAAAGTGAATTAGCTGGTCCGTCATGCCTAAGAAAATAATTCCTTTCAATACAGAATGGTTCCTGGATTTGAGGCCAAATACTTAGGTAACTATTCAGGCAGGCCACCATGTCTTGCTAACTCTGCCATTTAGCCACTAAATCAGCATCTTAATACAGCACTGGCTTCTTTCTTTGAGCTACTTTTCATTCACAGGCCTGCTGCAATAATCTTGTACTCCGTACCATCAAAATTTATCAAAATTTATATTCTGTGAAAAGTATGAACATCAGAAAATTATCATTGCTACACTAGTTTATTTTCAGCCTGGGTCATTTTGCCAGGTGTTCTGTTCTTTCTACTTTTTACAATTTTTTTTTTATTATTCTTAAGAGATTATTTATATACGGACAAATTCACCTTCTTAAGGGTACAATGTTATGAGTTCCAGCAAATGCATAGGAGGGTCTAATGGTCTGGGCTAAGGAAGGTTTCCTGGTCCTTCCCCACTAGTGGGACATCTCCTTTCCCAAGCAGTGGGATATCTCTAAAGGTCTGGGATCCATGCCTGCAAGTTTTATTCTGTTTCCTTTCCCCAGCTCCCATGGGTCACCTGTGCCCTAAAGGTGGCAGTGTTTGCTGCACATGTCCAGCAGCCTAAGATTTTTGTCACAGAGGAGGCCTTGTGCCTTTCGCTGGGGGTCAGCTGCTTCCCTCCCCAAGGCCTGAACCACTAGGGAAGCTTTGGGACTCGTCCTGTCCCCAGTCTTTCTTATGAGCACTGCTAAGGTCCCCAAAGGGCCTGTGAGTGAGTATAAATTCCCCTGTGTCTGAAGCTCCCAGGGGTCCTGTCCTCTCACACAGCCTACACTCAGCCTTCAGCAATTGGTTTAGAAATTTAGCCGAATTCTTCTTACCAGCTTGTATGACATCTGGTGTTTCCAGCAGGTAAGTAAGTGCCCATGTCCTGTCTCTCCTTAGCGGATCCTTTGTTTCCTTAGGTTTTGAGTCACGTGGTTGACTCAGGCTCCATGATGCACTCAAAAAGAGCTGGGCTTTCATAGGATGGTTAGCAATTTTTGTTTGGATTTAAGAATGAAAGCAGCCTTTTCTAGTTTCTATACCCTAAAGGGGAGGCAGAAGTTCATTTTATAGTTTTGGATCATCTATGAATTTGATTTCTTTTCTCACTGTACCTTAATTATCTGAGAAAGGAAAATGATCACATCTACAGCAGGATGGGTGTAGAGGGGAGATATAGTGGTTGCGAAGCTGGGTTTGAAATTTGGATTTAATTATACCTTCAGATAGACAGGTTCTTTCCTGTAGTTGCTCCTGACCCAGCCTGAAATAATTGTGTCTCATTTGAGACTTGTAAGGAAAAAAGTATGATTGGATAGCGTTCACCTCTGCCCAATTAAGGGGTTTGCTCGCGATTAGCCAGAGAGCGCACTCTGAAAGTTACAGGAAGACTTCCAAGTGTTCTGAAGGGAAACTGACAATTAAAAAGAAAAAAAAAAAGGCTGTTGTATAGGGAAAAGCAGCTGCCTGGAATGGCTACAGTGTGAACAATTATATAGAAAATGTCTAGAATGTGAAGTGATACAAAATAGATTCCTGCCCATGGAGCTGATCCTAACATGCTAAGCGGCTACTTGGAGGTTTTCCCCTCAGGGCATAGCAGTGAAGCCCGGGTAGCTTTTAAGTTTGCGAGGAAATTGTGTAATTTCTTAAAGGAAGCTAGTTAGTCATAAACATTTATTGGACATCTATATTAGCTGTTGTAGGATCCAAAAGTTTGTAAAAGAAGTAATTATTCTGAATAATTGTCAGAAAGGTGTCAAGTTCTTTGTGGACCCACTTTGTCTGAGGGTGCAATTCTCAGGGACCATTCACCATCACATCCCAGGCCCAGCTGCTTTGTGTGTCACGCTGTCCGTCCTGTGGGGGCGGGAGGGCAGGGCAACACCAGCTATACAGCCTCCTAGAGCTCTCCTGTGAACCTTTAATCCCCTTCCACCTGGCTGCAAAACCTCCTGACCCCCCAACTCAGGTCCCAGGGGTCTTAAGAATCTCCCCGACAGCTTCGCACCACCTTTCAAATGGGTACCTGGTTGAATAAAGCTGTCCTACTTGGACTCTGAAAAAACAAAACAAAACAAAAAACAAAAGCCTGAGAAAATGAATTTATGCCCAAGTGTCATTTACTGACACATCTTTCTTAAGAGCATACCTTTCTTAGAATTTTTGTTTTTTATTTTCTTTTTAATTAGAACAGAGAACAGCCGACTCTCAGGCAGGTATCTCACCACCACCCTCCATGCGACCCTGTGAGTTGGCCGTGCAGTCTGTGTGCAGACAGACCGCTCTAGCCTCCATATTCTAGGTGAAGCTGCACCGCTCCCCCCCCCTCTGCCAGCATGGTTTTCAGCAAGTGCAATGAGGTTGGCCTGTGTTCCACATATTCCGGTCTATTCCTCTTCATACCGTGTTTGCTGGGCAATCTTTGGAAACAGAACAGATTTTTCTCTCCTCTCCTTTCTCCTGCTTAAATCTCTAGCTTGGAGTCTGCATGTTGGTGTGCTGTTTCCAGCATATCTCACTGGCACCAGTCCCTAGCCAGGGTTCTGGGGCTCTCTGTACCACCGTGTTTCCTGCTGGGAAAAGACTGTTCTCTCTTGACTGTGAACTGAATAGAGAAGACCAGTGATCCCTGTCTGTCCCCTGTCACCACTGAAGCAACTAATAGAGGGGGCACTTCTTCAGGGGTGAGTCTCCTCAGAGAGGCCTGAGACAGCCATGCACCACATAAACCTTCACCATGGCCCCCTATTCCATGGCACTGTGCTTGGCTCAAGAGTTACCAGGGTTAAAAAGACCATCCACGAATGAGTTCTCTGCACTCTGACCTTTGTAAGGAACTTGGCTGAGTCCTCTAGAGCCCAATTGAGGAGGAAGAACTGTAACCCCATACCTGCCTTCCATTTAGAAATACAACATGGCAGAGATGAAAAGGACCTAAAAGTTCAGCCAAGTCAACCCACCAAGAGGGGTTAGTGATGGGTCCAACAAGAGTGGAGCACTTCATGTCAACAAGAGTCTCCAATTATATTCATCCTATGTTGTACCCTTCTGTGTAAGATTTGTTTTAATGAAAAGGTTTCCTCCTAGGGATATAGGCAAGTGTACAGAGATAAATAAGAGAGTCTTCACTGAAGCATTATTTGTAATTGGGAAATATTGGAAACAACCTAAATGTCCATCCCTAGGATAATGGTTAAATCTATAGTCTAGTTATTTAATAGCATACTGTATAGCAGAGAAAATTAAACTAGAACTGTGTATATGTACACAGATATATTTCAAATAGATAATGCTGAAGTTTAAAATACAAATTGGATACACAGATACATCACTTATTTGAAGTTTAAACTATTATTGTACACTATCTTAGACTATATACGTGTAGTTAAAACATAAATACATGAATGTGAGTGATGCATGTCAATTTCAGAAACAGATTTCCCCTCTCCTTAGGGGAAAGGGATTGGGTACATCAGAGGTTTCAGGGGTATCTGCACCATTTCATTTTAAAATATGGTGGTATATAGATGAGTGCCTTTTTCAGTATAAATTTTATGCATCTGAAATATTTCATTGTAATATTTTTAAAAAGAAAGGGTTCTGTTGATTTTAAAAAGTTTGAAAGTCAATGAGCTAGGAAGGCAGTCTGAGGAATGCTGATACTCAGAATTACATTGGTCTCCAAGCAAGCCTCTGTGACCCCCTCCAGTCTCTCCTTCTAAAGCCCATCCTGCCTTCTGGCTTAGTGGCTTTCAAGCCCTAGCAGGCCTATGCAAAATGCATATTTTACCCCACACGCATCCTGGATTCTCATTTCCTTGTCTGAGGTTTTCATTGAGAATACCAGTGATTCTAGTAGGTGTGGTCAGGGTACCTTTGAGAAAGATGTTCAAGGTAAGCAAATGAAATCTCAGTAACTCGTGGTCCCACAAACCTTTGCCATGGACTTGTTGCTAACAATGATTTAGAGTTAAGCAGCGTCAGAACTATGACTTTGCATACACAACAGGGATTATTTCTGTTTCCTGTTCAACATCATGAAAGCCCTTTAAATCTGCGCGGTTTTGGGGGCAGGGGTCGGGGAGCAGGAGAAAGAGTTAAGGTAAGTGAGGGGGGCAGTTAAAAACAAGTCCTGCAATGAAAACATTTTTATTTTCTGAATTAAGGAGGCACTAAATAAATAGATTCATGGTACCAATGATCAGGGCTGGAACTAACAGTATATAGTAATTGCATGCACAGTTCCTTGGCATTCATTGGGGAGAAATGCTCTTATGTCCTCTTTTCCTCCGTTATTAAGAAAATACATGCTTTTAGCGTATCAAAAAAATATAGAAAAATGTAGAGAAGATTATAAAAAAGATTATCACAACTCAAATAACAGCTGCTTGTTATTTGTGTACTGGTTAACATTATGTTCATAGTTTGAAAATTGGCCAAGGTGGGAGAAATTATACCACAGAAATAAGCAAATTCTGTAAACCAGCTCCTTCACTTCTACTCCAGATTCAGAAGCTCAGCTTTTACTAGCAAAGCACTGAGCCCATCGGACATATCCACTTCCCCCCCAAATTTAGATAATGCTACAATGCAGTTTGGGAACCGCAAGTATATATCTGACTCAAAGAATTTTCTGAGTTATCTTGGGAAATTAATGTGCTGATCCCTTTTTCATATTGTGTAGGGTGAGCAAGGACCTCAAGGCTTTCCAGGGCCAAAGGGCACGACAGGCCGTGGCCTCCCTGGCCAGAAGGTAAGTTATGTTAGGACCTTAGAAAGATGCTTAAGTTTAGGATCTGCATCGTTTAACATAAACTTTGGAAGAGCTCTCCTACTGGTCATTCATCCTTATAGCTCTCGGAGGAAAAATCCATTTGGAAGCAAATCCCTATGGATTTCCTTTCAACTATAAACCTGCTTACTTTACTTTCTTCATCCTTGAAAGCCAGCTGCTAAAAGAGTGAATCCTTACAACATACCACGTAGAAGACACCAGATAAGTCTGCTATAAAATTTTATAACAGTCGAACTTCCTGAAGGCAGCGAGCTGTTCTGATCATATCCTCAGGTCTCCTCACCTTGAGCTCTCTGGTTCATCATGAATTAGATTATGGTACCTAGGTGGAATGTAAATATAATGCCCTGCATTTCTTTTCCCCCTAGTATATTTGTATTAACCAGAACTACAGGTCTTCAAAAGATTCCACTGGCAAATGAACCAGTTTTAGAGTTTTTCTTATTTGGCTTCAATATTTACATTCTAAACTTCTCTTTTCACTCTATTCTAAAGGGAGAGCATGGAGAACAAGGAGCTATGGGAAAGAAAGGCGATAAAGGGGAAATTGGGGAGCCCGGATCCCCAGGAAGACAGGCAAGGAGTGATTTTTAAAGTCTTACTGTAATTTTATGCATTAACTAGTTCCAACTTATATTGACTTTTACTCTTCTTCCACTAAGTAGGGGTTACAAGGACCAAAGGGAGACGTAGGACTTACAGTGAGTATCCATCCTAGAGGGTAATTGAGGGTTTGTGTTTGCAAAATTATTACATACGTGTTTTAGCTTCAGAAGTATGAGTTCTTTTGACACAGAGTGCCAGCTGCTATTTAATGGTAGCACTGCTACAAGCCCAGTGTTGACTTAGATGCATGAGGCAATTGATCTGAGCGTGAGGGAGAAAGAACACCAGGCAGCCCTTCCCCAGCCTCGTGGTGGCGACTACTCCCCCCGACCCTGGCAGACAGGGTAACAAGGAGGTGAGCTGTTTAAAAGAAGCCAAACGACCAAATGACTTCTACTTTACATTACCCTTCACATTTCCAAATGGGGGCTTCTGTTTCCTTGAACTAGCTCCTTTAGGAAGTGCCCTGAGAACAGCCATCACAAAACGGAGATTACTTGAATGTACTGATTCACTTATTCAACAGAACTTGTGAGGCATTGATAAACTTTCCCTTATGCTCTCTACACTGTTGCGAATAAAAAAGCTGACTCTTCAAAGTCTCACAGGGTGGAAAGGTTCTAGAATTTCTATAGCAAAGTCTATTTCTTCCTTTCACGTTGGAAGACACTACATCTCTTGGAGTAGAGAAGCAATAGGAAGCTTCTCTTTTTTCCTCCTTTTGATTTTTCAGTGGGTCATGGTCTGGGGATGCAGCCCCTATGTGCTGTGCTAAGCAAATCCAGGTGTAAGGGGTGGGAGTTTAGGTAGTGAAGGTAAGACATGAGAGGTGGGCATACGACAAACAGAAAACACTTTTTTTATGGTCTGTTTGCCATTTCTTCTTTGTCCTTCCTCACAAGTCAGATACTCCCAGATGCCTATGGCATATGAAACAGCTGCATATACATCAGTTCCTCCCCCAAAGTAGCAGGGAGAGTGTCTGTAAAATGTTCAGAGGAACGACCCCATAGGTTTATACCCTCCCTCCTATCCCAGTGTGTGGAAAGGGCGTGGCTTCCTTCATCCATTCATTTGTTCGCTCGTTTCACCAACATTTATTGGGTGCGTATTCTGGGTCAGGCTCGGAGATAGGCAGGGGAGCAGTAGAGATTAAGAGACTGTGTCCGTGGACTCAAGGAGCTCACAGCCCATTAGAAAAAAAGGCAAGCAAAGGATGTCCCCCTGTCATTTGACAAATGCTATGACAGGCGTAAACACGTGGATCCAGAGCAAACAGAAGGATGTATGATGATGTTTGGGGCCAAGTTAGGCTTTTATCTCTTGAGCAGAAGATTCTTAACCAAGAGGCAGAGATCTCAGAAATGAGGCTGGCATTCTGCTGACCTTGGCTTTCTCAGTTCTAGAAGAGGGACTAGCAGGGAAGGACAAGTGAAGGAAGAGTGACTTTGCCTCAGTGAGAATCTAGTCTGTGACTGGTACTGCGTTAGGCTCCTTCACCTCAGTACCCCCCTACCTAGTACTGCAGGGGCCTGAGGGCTCCTGTTTTAGAGCCCGCACAGGACCTGTAGCGCTCCTTCTGCCACACCCCTTCTCCCGGGTAAGGAGCCCTCAGGGCCAAGCAGAGTGAGCACCCTGAGCACATGCCCCCTCTATTCTACATGCTGGATACACAGGATCCCCAAACTGCCTGCCTAAGTGACAGCACTGGCCTATGCATGGGTCACCTCAGAAGGTGGGCAAGGGGCATGTGTTTTCAGGGAATCTGGACAGAGCTCAGAAGTGAGGACTCTTCTCCCCATGAATGATGGGCCAAGCCTGCACAGTGTAGAAATGGTAGGGTTGGGGTGCAACGAGAAGGGGACAGACTGCAGGCCACAGCCCTCTCTTGCCCAAGACTCCATGTTGGTCTACACGATAGCTCCATGAGGTCGGTACTATTATCTCTACTTCTATGAAGACGTGCTAAGTCAGAAAAGTTTGAGTGGTATGCCTGAAGTCGCCCTGCTAGCGAGTAGCAGAGCCCTTGTAGCTGGAGTTGACTTGTCTGGTACCAAAGGCAGGCTGCTCCCCCATGAATGCTGTTCTTAGAAGGCCTCATTCCTCTCCCCACCCACGTTCTGTCCCTGATCAAATATATCCCCAAACAGCTGTCGGGTGTAGATTCATTCCAGACTAGCAAACTACTGCTTTAAGACGCAAATACCATAGACAGAGTTCAATGTCATAATAATTCATGCCAAATTGCTTCAAAAAGACTGTTCCTCCACCTGTCCCATACATGTTAGCATTTCTTAGTGTCTGCCTTCAGTCTTCTTTCTCCCGGTCTTCCAACTCTGAGGCAGGGAAAACCATGAAAGGAAGGGGGGATGTGCAATTTGAAAAGGCTGGTTTAATATCATAGCAAAGTTGTATGGAGAATGAAAACATACTGTCTTTATGTTATAAATATGGAAAAGAATATATGTAACCAGTGGAGGTGTGGGGACACACTGGTTTAAAAGACTGAGAGCTCTGCTCTAGGAAATCTCATCTGCCTTCAATGTTTTCCACAGCCAGCTGTACACCTGCCTTCCGTAAATCTGCCTCCTGTTTGCCCTGCTCTCTTGAGCACCAGACCTTACATCTTACTGCCTACCGGCCACCCCCAGCTGGATGTCTGTCCCATCGATGCCAGGCCCAGGCAGAGCCCCGTGATCTCCGTTTGCTCCCACCCTGCTTCTGGTCCATCCCTCCCCATCTCAGAGTGGGCCAACATCATTGGCCTCCTCTGAGACTCCTTTTTCCTCACCCTTCCTTCCAATTACTCACCAACCCCCTTCATTTTCTCTTGGAAAGTTCCCTCCAGACCAGCCCTTCCTCTCCATCACTGCCACCGCCACCTTCTGGTGTCACTTCCCCCCCCCTGAAATATTTAGGAACCTCAAACCCCTCCATGGGCTGCCACAATCACCCTTTTAAAATAGAAGTGTGATCAGATCTCTTCTCTGCTTAGGGACCATGCATCTTCTCACCGCCCAGGATAAAGTTCACACTCTCCAACATGATGCAAAGACCTTCTAGAGTTCATCTGTCTTCCACATTTCCTGTCATTCTCTCTGCCGTGTACCCTGTGTCGTACTTTACTCTAGTACTGTAAGGCACTGTGTGTGTACTTTGTCCCCTGCCTGGAATGCTCCTCCCATCCCCCCTCTTTCCTCCGTAACCTGCTCATAAGCCACCTTCTTGGACCGCGGCCCCACCCTCACTCTCCCACCCCTGGAATTCCGAGCAGACAGGTGTGGTTCCTTGGCTCCAATCCATTCGTGGAGCACATACAAAAGTATTTATTCGTCTACTGCTCACTAGACTAGGAATCTTTTGATAGGTATAAAGGCGATGCCTTCATCATTGGCAAAAACAGCCAAAGTACTCATTGAGCAACTTGAGTGGAAAAAATAAAACTACTTTAGTCAAGTAAAAGCAAAGAAGAGGAGGAAGAGATTGATATATGTGAGTATTTAAAGCATTTTAGACCTGGCTAGACCATAAAAAGCACATTAAAAAGAATTTAAATGCAACTTTGATATATAAATTATTCTTACAAGTCAGTGAAAGATAAACATCTTAATAGAAAAAATGGACAAAGGACATACAAAGAATTTGCACAAGAGAATATGACTTGGAAACATGCGTATGAAATGAAATTTAGCCTAAGAATTGCATAAGTATAATTTAAAACAATGTGATATCTTGTTCTATCTAATGGCAAAGATTATATAATAATAATAACCAGTATTGTGTGTCTAAAATAAAACAGGTTTTCTTATACACTGCTGTTACAGGTGTTGGTTACAACCTTTCTGAAGGTCACTTTGGCAAATGCATCAAGAGCCTTAAAATGGCCATGCATCTGACTTTAGTAATCAAGTTTTTCAGAATACTTAATAATATGGGAAATTAAGTATGATACAATGTTAAGTGAAAAACTATAATCATAAACTTGGTGTTTAGTATTTTCTCCATTTGCAAAAAATTAAACATAAATATATATTTCCCCTTTCTAAAAACACAATGTAAAAATATATGCATTTTCCCTTTCTAGACACATCCTACTTTCAGATTTATTAAATGCCTAAATGTGGAAAAACATGACAAGCGCCCCCCCAAAGATGACTATTGACTACCTCATTTTATATAATTGTATTAATATTGTATTGGGAGTTCTTTTTAAAAAGCCACTTGGAATCACTGGCTTTTACTCAATTTACCAAAAATATAATTAAATTAAAATGCCCTGAATATTTTCCGTACATGCTTCTGTTAAGTCCTATCACCAGCGATGTCATCTTTACCCCAATTCTGTCATTGTGGATTTTTTTTCTTTCAAACTTTACTTTTGCAACTGTTCAATTTTATCTTCTTAGTTTTGCCTCCTTCCTGTTGAGGTTTTCTGGGCTTCTATTAAGTTCATCATTCCGGTCAGCTTCCTGTCTTGGGCAAATACAGAATTCCATTTCCTGTCATCCCATCCCGGTTATTTGTAAATGGACTACTCAGGGCAGGGCGTTGGCACATTACCCTACCTCATCCCGGGCTCTTCTGCTGATGTTGATGGCAGCAGGACCAGGAAGGAACATTCAGGAACACGGGGACATTTCACAGATGTGCCAAAGTGAGAGTATCAGGAACCTGGGGAGGGTACTTGCACAATTGGATGGTGGTAGAGAAAAGGAGGGAATACAGCATAGAACGAATTCTCTTTTGGCCCTGGTACTTGTATTGGTTGCTTAGCGCGTGTGGGTTAAACTGTGTGACTGATGGCATGCGTCGCCCACACCTTTGTAAATAGTTCTTTATGGAGTTGGACCCTATCCTAAAAGTCCTGTGTCGTAGCCTCATTTGACCTGCACCACAGCCCTGAGACACAGACACTGTGAGGCCACCTCATGCCCAAGGTCACACAGCTGATAAATGCTGGAGCCCCGATTTGAACTCTGAAAGTCTGAGCTCTGACACTTCACAACTCAAACACACTTCAGTCATGCTAGATTCTAGCCAGCTTTTAACCTCTGTGACATTTATTTTCTTCAGCCACAGAATAAAAGCAAATGGCTCCATACTGACTGTAATAAGACATAGCTCTTATGATGATAGGAAAAAATATTATGGTCATATAATTAATACATTTTCCTTTTGTCTTCCAGAGAGAAGAAATTATCAAAATTATTTTTGAAATATGTGGTAAGATTTGACCACCAAGAAAAGAACAATCCCTTCACAGTACCACAGGCACTGCTGGTCCAGATAAATGTGGTCTCCCCGGAGATATATGGGGTAGAGCTCATGGGAAAGTTTGAAGTTCATTTGGAAAGTCAGTGGGAACCTGAAAGATGCAGACAGAGGGTCTGTGGGAATCTGGATTTAAAAAAAGAAATCATCTTCCCAGGGTGGTTAAGAGGAGTGAAGATACTGGCCCTGGAGTCTGTGGGCAGCCAGGCCTTTTGTGAGCACAGAGCTCGTTTGTATTCAGTGACATTTACCTGAGCTTGGAAAGGAAAAAAACAACAAAGGAAATATGACCACAGGGGCCTAACTGGCATTTGAATCCAACCTGGCTGGTGATTATAATGTCTGTGTTTTTCCCAAAGCAGGAAGTCTTTCTGAATTGAGTTTTGAGCACGATTTCTAGAGTGTATTTCATTTCAAAGGCAGGAGGACACAGTCAGGAGGTCATCGTGCTTCATAGCTCTATCTAAATGCTTCTATGGCTAAATACGTTAGACTTAAAATAGAGTTAGCAGAAAGAGGAAGAAAAGAGATTAGCCAAAAGGCAAGAGATTAATAGAATAATGGAGATAAGAGAAACGTGTGTGTTTAAAATGGACAGAGGCAGAAATGTCATCGTTCTTCCATACAGGAACCCCTGGCTTGTCCCCCAAAAGACCTCTGGACGTTAAGACCCCATCTGGGACTCTGTACGGTGACAGGCCAGTTTAGATGTGGCTTCTGAGTTCTAGACGCCCGGGAAAAATAGCACCAAGTTTCCTCATGAATTTTTGTGGCAGGGATGTTGGGCAACATGAGGACTGAATAAACCAGTGGAGCCCTGATAGGTCTCACTTCCTGGTAACTCTAATGACGGCTTTGAATGGTAAACCCTAAACGGAAGCTGCTGATTAACCAGCATTCTGAGATCATTCTCCTGAAGAGGTGGCATGGTACGGACGGACTGCTGGCCTCACTGAGCCACCTTTGTCGTCATTGTGAGCGACTGGGGACACAAACTAGAGTTTGGGACGGCTGTTCAGTACAGTTACAGGTCCTAATCCTTCCCCCACAATTAACTATTTTCAGTCCATCACTTTACCCAGTGGTCATGCTAATGAGCAAATATCAATTTTCATATAAGGATAGGGTGTAAGACTAGAAGAGTAGCTTTCAGATTCAGATTAAATACAAACGTCGAAAGGACAAAGAGCAAAAGGAGGCTAGCGTTATCTTTTAGGGAGGGGAGAGGAATGTAATCAGGAAGGTGCACACAGGGATGCTGACTTGTAAAAATATATTTTTTAATCTGAGAAAATGGCCCATAGGTGTTCATTATTTTATCTTCTACAGTGTTTTGGTGGTTTGTGTGTATGGGGGGGTTGTTTTTGCAATATATTGTTTTTTTAAAAGTCAGATACAGAAACCAGAAGGAGGACAGCTGTTAGCTGTTCACACTCCCAGAAAGGGAAGGTAACAACCCAGGTCCCTGGTGGCTCGCTGCCCTTCTCACATACCGATCTGACGCCAGTCAGTGACGTTCTGATTTTCATTCGTGCAATGTTTCTATCTCAACATTCCTCTTTTAGGGTGTGGGCCCAAATGCAAAGAGACTCCTCTAGAGCTGCTTTTTGTGATTGACAGCTCCGAAAGCGTGGGGCTAGAGAACTTTGAGATCATCAAAAGTCTTGTGAAGACTCTGTCCGACCAGGTTGCTCTGGACCTCGCTACGGCCCGCGTAGGCATAATCAACTACAGCCATAAGGTGGAGAAGGTGGCCCATCTGACTCAGTTCTCCACCAAGGACGACTTCAAGCTGGCTGTGGACAGCATGCAGTATCTGGGGGAAGGCACCTACACGGCCTCAGCCCTCCACGAAGCCAACCACATGTTTGAAGCCGCAAGGCCAGGCGTAAAGAAGGTGGCCTTGGTCATCACTGATGGGCAGACTGATACCCGAGATGAAAAGAATCTGACGGAAGTGGTGAAGAAAGCCAGTGACATCAATGTGGAAATATTTGTGATTGGGGTAGTGAAGAAAAATGACCCCAACTTCGAAGTGTTCCACAAAGAAATGAATCTCATTGCTACTGACCCAGACAGTGAGCACGTTTATCAGTTCGATGACTTCATTACCCTGCAAGGTAAGACTCAGCGCCAGGGGAAAGAAATTTCTGTGGTTCTTCCAAGTACTGCCTCACTGGATTATCCTGACCAAAAACAGCAATCAGGAGGTGGCTAATGAGGCTTACGCCAGCACTAGATTGAACACATAAACTCCGAAGGCAAAACCATTTAGCGTCCATCCAGTTTAGAGGGTACGATCTCGTGTCTTTATTTGTTTGGAGTAAGTGCTGAGTTGGCCTTGGAGTTGATTAACTGGGCTATCTATGCTCGAGGACATGGTTGAAAAGAACGAGTAGGATCTGGGGTATTGCTAAGCCTCGTTAATGTTCAAAAAGTGACCTAACCTGCATAAGAGATACAGGAAGCCAGCAGCAAGGCAAAAAAGAACCACAGAATCAAAGCGAATTAAGAAGTACATAATGAATGAAAAAAAGTTATGGTGACCTAAAGAGAGGAGAAACACAAGTAACAGGGAAAATTCTCGTCTCTGTTCTGTTCTCCATTCGCTGCTCTTACAAACTAGGAGGCTGATGAAGAGTAAGCTGGTTGATGTGGAGAGTTTATCCAGTTTCACATTGTGAATATTCGTCCTATAGTCAGCACCCATCTGGTGGGTTTCCCTTTGCTACTTTGCCCTGTCACATGGGCTGATGTTTCCCAGGGAGGCATTCTAAGACCCTGACTTATCTGCGATTACAGTGTGGTCAGTATTGCTTCGCAGTGACACAGGTTCCAATTCTTTGGCAACTGGGAACTCATTGTGGCAGGCGCCACTCCCAGTGAGCTTGTGAAGTAGGTGAAACGATGCTTCTCGTGTTTACAGGCTTCCGGTTGGCTCCATCATTCCTTGTCCATGCCTCCAGGAGCAGGGGCTGACGTGGCCTAGCACAGCCTCTCCTTGCCCTCGTGCTGCTCCCCGCCTGCTCTGGCTGGCAGCCCAACTCCCCTGAAGGGTAGCATGCCCTGCCCAGAACCTTCCCACTTTCTATTTCCCTCTCTCCAGGCCTTTCTTATCTGGGGTTTCATTTCCTGAACACCCTGCAGGATGACTGGTGGACTTCTCGGACAGGGTCTATTTCACTGGGCTGTTAACTGTGTTAGAATGGCCGGAAATATTACATATTTCAGAGACATTATACTTTAATAATTAAAGAGCTTTATCATCTTTTAACCAAAGGAGTTAGTAATTCATCCCAGCTAATGAGGGATATATTTTTGGACTGGCTGGCCTTCCACAGAGCAGTTCAGTCAACCTACACTGTGGATAGCAAGGATTTAAGTGATTCTTTTGCCTCCATAGGCTGTTGTACATTATTAAATTAAACTGAATTATTTTAGATGGCCTCTTCTGGACGATGCTCAAATTCTTTAAAACTTAGTTCACCGAGTAGTTGACTTCAAGTAATGGGAAAGTGTCTATTTATTTTAAGGAGAGTATGGAAGATCTCTTTAAATGGGTTTTGCCCCTACTATCCCCCTTTTCTACTTTTCTTTTAAAAGACACCCTGAAGCAAAAATTGTTTAAAAAAAAGTGTGAGGATTTTGATTCCTACCTCATTCAAGTTTTGGGTTCACCATCACTTCAACCTGGAATTGGGATATCAGGGGAAGAACTTGGCGAATCCACTCCAGAGCCTCAGAAAGAAATTTCAGAGTCTGTAAGTAACTGTCTTGCTTAATTTGTGAGCTTAAAATTGTGTCTTCTGTCTTATGTCAAAGACCAGCTTGCCTTGCACTGTCAAGAACCAACTGAGACAAGTGTATTTTCAAGTCCGTGGCTATAAATAGTAGTACTTTTGTCTTCAGATTTCTAGTTCTGAAATAGCTCTGGGGCTTGTGAGCATGAATATGAGATTTTTCAATATTCCCATACTTTATAAGTAATTATTTATTGAACATTGCAAATAATATTTTAATAGTATGGCCCAGCTGCCACCAAAGGAATTATGTACACTAGACCAGATTAACACAAACTGCTTGAATCAGGGGCGCCTGGGTAGCGCAGTCGTTAAAGCGTCTGCCTTCGGCTCAGGGCGTGATCCCGGCGTACTGGGATCGAGTCCCACATCGGGCTCCTCCGCTATGAGCCTGCTTCTTCCTCTCCCACTCCCCCTGCTGTATTCCCTCTCTCGCTGGCTGTCTCTCTGTCACATAAATAAATAAAATCTTTAAAAAAAAAAAAACAACTGCTTGAATCACCCACTTTCCATGCTCTGCAGATCCTTTCATATCAGGTCACAACTGCCCCTCAACCATCTGGGTAGATGCTCCCCACTTTGCACCCTCTCAAGTTTCTTCAAAGTGTGCACCGGCTCGACCTGCCATTTTCCATGTTCTGAGCCGTGTTCTTGCTCCTTTGGCTTCCACCTCCTGTGCTCAGAGTGGAGACCGGGTGGGAGGCCATGCCTGTGTATGGTACAAGGTGGATGCTCTGTTTCAGAGCTTCTCAAACACATGAGAGGGAACTGCCTCTCCAAGGGATTGAGACGAATGTGACTGTCCTCAAAGCAAGCTTCTGGGCACTGACCTCAGATCGAGGGCAACAACTTTTAGGTTCTTCTGGGTGAAAATTGGAAAGCCTCCCATAATTACCAGTAAGGGAGTGCTGTGGTCACTTTCCCACCAAGTTACAGCACAAGCGGGTCTAGATTGATCCCTACTACACATATGGACATCCTGTGGCAAGCAGGCACACAGGAGACATGCCCTTATTCTGCAAGGTCAGTGAAGTCCCTGTGCTGTCCTTTTATGAAAGAACATGAAAGATTCATTATGAGCAAGTACAACAATATTCTAGCATCAGGATTCAGTTAACCAGTTGGACTAAGGCCCTAAGAAACCTCCAGATCAGTAGTTGGACCCAGGACCATTCAGGAATCAGGCCTAGGTTGCCATTCCTAAGGGGATAGACTGTAAGAGTCACTGGATTTTTATATTCTGTTCAAAAAAGGGCACTAAAGTCTCTAATACATTTTTGTTTGATGAAATACTGACTGACTCCAAGATGGGTAATTCCAATTAGAGCAACAGAGTGCCCCTGGATTGTAGATTGAAATTCACATACACATGTATACCACCTGGTCTATATCAGGGGATCAGCAAAGTAAAGGGCCACATAGTACTTTTTTTTTTTTTTTTTTGGTTTTGCAGGTCATTTGATCTCTGTTGCAATTACTCAGCTCTGCCTTTGAAGTACAAAAGCAGCCACAGCCAACACTTACCTGAACAAACATGGCTACATTCAGATAAAACTTGTTTCTAAAAACAGATGAAAGCTTGGATTTGCCCCTAGGGGTTTGCCAATCCTGGTCTTCACTGAGCATTTAAAAGTAAATTACAGACAATAAAGTACACAGTTTATCTCCTCCTGAGCATGGAGCGTTCCTGGGGCCTTGCCCGCTTGTGAGACTTAGCGCTCTGTCCCTCTCCTACTCAATCCGTCCCTTCCTGAAGATTTCCTAGACAAGAGCAAACTCAGGTTTCATCTAGCAAGTGGCACTGAAACTCTGAGCGCTCCCTATAATCAATGCATTGCATACTACGTACTGATCATTTACTGCTGTCCTGGGGGGCGGCTCTTGTGACACAGGTCCTGCCCAGGAGAAGTCCAGGGCCTCTCAGGAAGATGGATGCATACAGGAATTAGTAAGAACTTAGCACAGCTGTGGGTGAAGTACGAGATGTTGCAGTTAATTTCAGAGTCAAGGAAGCCTTTACAGAAGAGGTGGCATTGAGCTGAGTTTTAAGTAGGAGTTTCTGATGACAAGAGTAAGGGGAAGGGTATTTCCAGCAGAGGGAACATGTGGGCAAAAGGGGGTTCCAAAAGGCATGACATTTCACGATATTAGGAAAAGTTCGGTCTCGCTGGAACGTAAGGTGTGTGTGGCAGGATGGTGAATGTTACAGCTGGACAGACTCCTGCGGACTAATTATACCTGCCTCACGGGGCGAGCGAAGGAGCTTGAACTTCTTGTGGCGGCCAGGCCGCCAGGGGAAAGCAGAGGAGTTTCTAAAGCCAGGGTCACATGGTCATGTGCAGTGTGTGGGAGGAATGACCCTGTTGCAGTGCAAAGGGTGAGTAGGAGGAGGACAGGAGACTGGGGGTGAGCTGTGAGGTCTTGCAAGAGTCCGGGTGAGGGAGGACGCGGCTCCGAACTAAGGCGGGGTGGTCAGAACGAAAGCAGGTGTGGACCGGAAGCCATTTCCGGGGTAGAATGAACAGGATTTAGTGACTGGATGGGTTGGAGGTTAGGGAGAGGTTAGCCAGCTGGGTTTGTAACTTGGATTTGGAGTGAACTGAAACACCATCTGCTGAGATGGAGACTAGAGGAGGCAGGGAGGCAGTATTGTGAAGGAAAATAATGAGCTTGGTTTGCACCAGGTAAAGTGGAGGTGCCTGAGGGACCTCCAAGGCTTTATGACACAGAATGAGGAACAGCATTGCCTCCGGTATCACGACACAGGAAGTTAGACGGCGCTGAGAGACGAGCGATGTTAACAGATGATGACAGATGGAGCATTCTAGGAGCTGTGGAAGGGAGGGCGTAAGAAAAGTACATCCTAGCTTGGATTTAGAGCACCAAGAGGCACGTAGCGGGAACGAGCCTCAGCTAGGTCTCCTTGGGTGCCTGTGAGATAGCGAAGCTTGCAATGGACTTGAGCTTCCTGGATAGCCCTCATCTCTAGACCTTCTCACTCTGGCTCTCTCTGCAGAAGCACCAGGGCAAGACTGAATTTTAAACAACGAATGTTCTTGATAGATTTTAGTCTGAACAAACGTATATGCACGGATAGTCACAGTTATCTCTGTCATATGTATAAACAACGTATACACACACATAAATACGAAAGCGTACTTCTATACCCACCTTTATCTAAAAGTATAATTACAGTACCCACACATGGAAAGTGAATCGATCCAAACTTTTCAATTCTCAGATTTTCTCCGAGGCTGCCCTGGGCAATACAGTAAAACACACCATCCCAGAAGTCCCACTTCCCTTACTGTGTCTCTCTTTCCTTTCTCTGTTGCCTCTATCCCTCTTTACGGCATCTAGTTCTGGCCTGCCTTCTTCCTCTTCTTTCTGTCGAAATCTGTTCTTAGAGAAAAATCTAGTTATTTACACTTTTGTGTGAAATCTAAGCCAAAGGGTTTCCATCTCCAAGGAGGACTTCCATGTTCAGTACTTTATCTTATTGTGGCGTGGACTCGAGGTACACTAAACATCTGTGCACAGGTGTGTGGGGAGATACAGAGAGCAGACGGGCCTCCCAGGTTCTACTAAATTCCTGACTCCCTGATAACCCCCTGCTCTGTTGCTCTTTCGGGCCAGTGTTGGGAAGCTAAACAGGCACATCCATTCTACTCTGTTCCTCTCCTGAAATCTCCGGATAATTTATACTTGCTTTGGAATTTGTTACATTTTACATTGTTAATAATTTATGTATATAGCTCAACTCTCCTAATGGGTTTAAATTCCTTGAGAACATGATCTGTGTCTAATTAAATTTTGTGCCCAACTCATGACTTAAAAATGTGCTTCACCTTTCACACAGTAGATGCTCAATAAATACTTAGTGACCAATGAGTGTTATACCAAATGTTAGGCTAAAAAAGAAATCTAAAATTGTTCTTCAATGAAAGGCATCAATTACACTGTTTAAAAAAAATCCTTTTTTTTTTTTAAAGATTTTATTTATTTGACAGGAAGAGACACAGTGAGAGAGGGAACACAGCAGGGGGAGTAGGAGAGGGAGAAGCAGGCTTCCCGCTGAGGAACAAGCCCGATATGGGGCTGGATCCCAGAACGCTGGGATCATGACCTGAGCTAAAAGCAGACGCTCAACAACTGAGCCACCCTGGCACCCCAAAATCCTTATCATTTATGGGACTAATAATGTTGGCACTCATGTTCCTTTATTCTTTCTGGGTTTAGCCAGTTAGGTTAAGACTTCCAAGATATAAATGGGAATGGGGCAGTAAAATCAAGTAAACATCATTTAGTGAGACCAACTGGTTATATCCAGTAGTGGTCTGTTAAGCAGATAAGCATATTAATTTCCTGCATGAAATAACTTTTTGTCATTCTAAATACAATAATAAAGTCATGTCAGCACACAGTTGGTTTATTCACTGGAACTGGTTTCTTGTAACAATAGTCTAGATTTTTTTTTTCCAACTGAGAGAGTAGAAAAGAAAGAGGCCCTGTCTACCCTTTCCATAAAGCTTCTTTTTGTATTATGAAAATTCGTTCCCTGATTGCAAGTAACTTAGATAACTGGCAGCAGAGATAGAGTCCTCTTGGTGGAAAGGAGGCTGTGCGATTTCTAGGCAGAGTGATTTTACAATAAGCCAGTGAAGGACAGAGTCAAGCTAGTACGGGAGGGGTCCCTGTGGGTAGCTCTGCACCAGGTGGAGACATGCGGTGGAGGAAGTGGGAAGCTGGGAGTCTTCTCTTTGCCTTTGTTATCATCGGGACATGCAGTCCGATGCTAGGATGCCGGCCCCTCATTTCCATTGAGGAAATGCACACCTTATTGATGTAAATGACAGGAAGCCAACACAGCAGGCTGACTGCTGGCTGTCCCACCCTCTCTTTGTCCACCTTCTCATTTAGTGAGACCCTCTCCCTGGTCCCCATGCCACCTGCCTCATTTCTCCTCTCCTGTCATTATCACACAGTTGCTCCAAGGTCTCCATCTCATTTTCACCCTTGCTGGCTCTCCTATGTCTCACCCTCCTTTCCCTGCAGTATTTACTCATTCTTACTTCACTCTGACCCGTCTGGAGAAGGCCACTTCTGAAATGGGGCAATTTTTTTAAAAAACGAGAGCCCTGGGCAGGTTCTGACTTGATCCTGGAATTGGATGTGTCCCTTGTGTCCCTTCATCCTAAAACGTGACCCTAGGCTCTATCCTCAATTTTGATGTGAACGTTTTAGTCTCCCACCTGTGCTCTGAGACCCATTCCCTTCTGCCTCTTCCAAAACATGAACCTTGCTTCACTGATTGTGCCAATATTTCCTTTCCTGACAAAATTTCTGACTCCCTCCCTAGTAAATAGGCTTCAGACTCTCCCATCTAAAAAAATCCTCTAACTTTCTCTTAGTTCATGTCCTTCTTGCTACTATCCTATCTCTATCTTTTTTATAATAAAATTACTCCATAGGCCAGTCTCTGCCTCTCCGTCAAACACACACACACACACACACACACACACACACACACACATCCCTTCACTCTTCTTCCCTCCCTCTCAACTTCCTCACTTCCGTTCACTTGGGAAAACCCCCAATATGCCCCTGGAACTCCACTGGAAAAATGGCCAACAACGCCCTAATTGCCACATCCTTACTGCCATCCTCTTATTTTCTCTTTTGCATGCCACTCCTTTGGTTTTGAGAGTCCTCTTTCTCCTTATTCCCCTCCCAGCCACCTTAGCATTCTTTCTCAATTGTTTTTGGGGTTTCACTTTCTCTGTTTACTCCTAAATATTAAAGTCTTCATTTTTCTAAGCTCAGTCCTTAGCCTTCTCTTTCTTATGTTAACAACTCTCCAATCTGCCTCCCCAGTCCAGACCTTCCTGCTGGGCCCCAGAGTCACATTTTCAATTGTCTGTGCAGCTCTTACTCTGGGTGTTTCGTAGGCATTCAGCATGGAATGTGTTCACGTGCAGCCCCTCCAGCTGCCTTCCGTGGGGGTGTAGCTCCACCATGCCGCCAGGCGCCTGGCAGGAAACCTGGAAGGAGTCTGTAGCTCTATTACTTTGTCTTCCACGCTTGGTATTGTCTTCTTTGGTCTGTTCTTATCATCTCTCTGTCCTTGCTATCAACTCTTTTCTCCTCATCCATACCTCTACTGTCTGAGACTGAGGTCTGATCATTTCTTATCTATGTTGATAATAGGGTCTCAAAACTCTTTTCCTATCTCTCTTTTCTACATCCTTTCCAATTTATTCATTACTTGTTGATAGCATCATTTCATCATCATTGCTTTTTTTTTTTTTTTTTTTTTTTAAGAGAGAGACAGCCAGCGAGAGAGGGAACACAAGCAGGGGGAGTGGGAGAGGAAGAAACAGGCTCCTAGCGGAGGAACCCAATGTGGGGCTCGATCCCAGGACTCTGGGATCACGCCCTGAGCCGAAGGCAGACGCTTAAAGACTGAGCCACCCAGGTGCCCCTGAATTATTTCTCTTATATATAATTCCATTTTGGCTGAATTACCTTTAAAAAACCTGTGTATAATACAATGGCATATATTTTAACTAGGTATTAAGTCTCCATGACAGTACATTAGGAAAAATAACAAACATTTGGGTACATCTGTATTTTCTCCTAATGTCCTATTCAAGTAAAATTCTATAAGTTGCCTGGTCATACTCTACTCATAATTAAATGAAATATCCTATTCAAAGGCCATAATCAATGCTTATAAAACTGATGGACTTTTCAGACTTCCAAAAAAACCTGGGACTGAGACTAGTGTTAGTTTAGGTTCTCTACTGACAGGAAAACTAATATGATTTCCTAAAATCAGACCTAATCATTTGTAAGTGGCCTTGACTAAGCCACATATACAGATATGGTTATATTGGTCAATATTATAATTTGTTTATGAAATAAAATTAATACTCTCTCATTGTGGTGGTCAAAAACCCCTCAAATTCCTGATAAAACCCTGCATAACAACTAATATTAGTATTGCTTAGTGAAGTTGCTGTATAAGCGTCACATATTGCTAATAATAGATTTATTACCCTTAGAATATAGTATGCTTCTATCTTATGAAGGAGGAAAAAAATGCATTGCAGGTTGATCTAGAAGAAATATTCCGGACCTGGAAGTCCAGAAACTTGGCTTGTAATCTCAATCCTGAAGCTAAATACTTTATTTCTTTGGCTCTGAAATACACACATACATACACACACACACACACACACACACACACACACACACACGTACATATATATATTTTAGGGGGGAGGGGCAGAAGGAGAGGGAGAGAGAGAACCCTAAGCAGGCTCCACACTCAGCACAGAGCCAGATGTGGGGCTCCAGCTCACCACCCTGAGCGCATGACCTGAGCCAAAATCAAGAGTTGGATGCTTACCTGACTGAGACAGCCAGGCGCCCCCAGTTTAATATTTTTTATTTTATTATTTCAGAGATTGGGATGCATCTATTTAGTGTGTTGTGGTCTATGTAAGAAGACTTAAAAAATTTATAGTGCATCTCACAGCAAATGACATCTTAGAAGTGAAATTTGATAGCTTCCTGACATTGGGTGGATCACCTGTTTCTTGTGGTTTCTGTTCCCTCATTTGCAAAGTAAGAGATTATTGCTAGACTCTTCTTCCTTTTTATAAAAATGTGTGATTAGAAAGAACAGTCAGAAACACTGACTGGGCACTGCCAGATGGAGGGCATTATGCTAATGGAGGAGAGGTTTTAACCAGAATAAAATCCTGTCGTCCACCCTCTAGGACAGCGGCAGGTGATCAGGGGAGGCACACAGCCCACGCTTAAGATGTTCCTAACAGTCCTCAGCAACCTTAAATGCAAATAAAGGGCATCAGTTTAACTGTGTGCTGAGAGACCTGGCAAAGAAGTGTTGTCACCCGGGAGGAGTCCATTAAGGTTCGCGGCCTCCGAGAGCAGGTACCTTGAAGGCACTGGTGCCGGGCCTATCGTCAGGAGCCGAGTCCCCGCAGGCAACCGCCAGAGGCTTGGACCCGCGCTGCTGGGAAGAGCGGAGTGTGAGCACAGGGCTGATGCAGACAATCATTAGCATTCACTCGGAGAGGACATGGGCTCAGATTTGAGGAGCTTGTCTGTCATAGATGCAAGATTCAGGGTCATGAATTAGGAGGAAGATGTTTGGAAATCAGAAACCAAATCACCTTTTGGAGCTGTGTGGCACCTGGGTAGCAATCCTCCGTCAGCTCGTAGGCTCACATTCCTAGGGAGCTGCGGAAACCCGTGTCCTTCTCCTAAAGACCTGCTCTAAGGCTGAAAGAGGCTGACAGTGTCCCATCTGCTTCACAGAGCAGCCCTGGAGCCCAGGTGTTGGCCCCCCACGTGCCTCTAGCTCCTCCTTTTACTGCGGGGCGTCCCAGCTCGGAGCTGGAACCACGCGTTTCCTCCAGGGCAGGCCGGTGAGCTGATGGCAGACTTTTGTTTTTAGGTTTAAGACTTATAAAAAGATCGGAGAATACATAAAACAAAATCTGAGTGCCCGCCACTACGACATGACTGGTGTTCCCATTCGTTCACACACTCTTGCTCGGATACAGTTCAAGTCCTTGCCTGTGAGTCTCCAGTCTGATCCCGCTCCTTCCTCCGGAGGCAGTGACTATCACGAACGTGGTGTGCATTCTGCCAGTCGGCTCTGCAGCTGCTTAAATCCCACGTTTAGAGACGGAAGTCATGTCAGGGTCTAATCTTTAATTTTACAACAATGACATAAAACCTCAAGGAATGAAATAATTAATCCATAGTCCTGATTTTCCTTCTCTCTCCCTCTAACACGTTCTGAATTTATCCAGTGGCTACTGTTTGCTATTCTAGGCTATAAAGATTTTTTTTTTTTAAGATTTTTATTTATTTATTTGACCGTAGGCTGTAAAGATTTTTAAAAAGAAAACAAAAAGGAAGGAAAAAGGTGCAGGAGGAAAGAGATGAAAATGAAGAAAATGTGGCACTGGTTTAACTTATCAGGGAGGTGATAGTGACACGTGTGAAATTGGAAAAGCTGGAAAACAGTGTCGGAGTAAAGGCTAACTTCTCTGTGACCAGCGCCAAGCAGAGGAGCATCAGGAGGGGCTGTGTGCTAACTGGAAGGGGGATGTCGTACTGATGGGGTTATTGGGCAAAGTCTTGCTGCTGGGGACCAACTTTTCCTGGGCCCTGGTGGGACTGTGGGATTTGAGGGCCTGAGGCAGAATGAAGAGGAAGGAATGAGAGGCCATAGCTCGGTGTGCCGGGAGGAGTGGCAGACGAGGTCATTCCTGTGTGTGTAGGGAACAGATTGTGGCCAGGCGATGTACAGCAGCTGAAGAATTTCTCACCTCTCAAGCTAGTAATTATCTCTTCTTCCGATCCTAATAGCTAGTAAATGGTGATCCTTTAAGAAAAGGCACTCATAGGTGAGAGTGCAAATTTTAAGACTTTTCTGGAGAAGAGTTTGTCTCAGAAGCCTCAAATATGTATTCCTTAATCCAGCCACATGTGGTTTCCAACAGAAAAAAAAAAAAAAAAGCAAATCAACTGAATGTTTAAAAAAGGGTATAGTTGTTATATATTTAAATATAGTTATATAATTGAATAGTATTTAATGGTCACAGTAAAATATATGGAACCATATTAAATTTTAAAAAACAAAAAAAAACCCAGTATTTTTTGTTTAAAAAAGTGCACATAGGAAAAAAAACTGAAGTGAAAGTATACCTGAATATCAACAATGATTATTTCTGGGAGGTGGAATCCCTTGTGATTTTTACTTTCTTCTTGTTGCTTGTCCGGATTTTCTAAATTACCTTCAGCGAATGTTTTTGTAATAAGAAAATTATAAGAATGGGGGGCGCCTGGGTGGCACAGCGGTTAAGCGTCTGCCTTCGGCTCAGGGCGTGATCCTGGAGTTCTGGGATCGAGCCCCACATCAGGCTCCTCAGCTGTGAGCCTGCTTCTTTCTCTCCCACTCCCCCTGCTTGTGTTCCCTCTCTCGCTGGCTGTCTCTGTCAAATGAATTAAAAAAAAAAAATCTTTAAAAAAGAAAAAAAGAAAGAAAATTATAAGAATGGCAAATCTTGGTAATTGTACATTTGTTTAAATAATCTGAGATCTCATGGAACCAAAAGATAAAATTATTCTCATTTATGAAAAAAAATATTTTCAATTGTTCTAGAAGCTGAGGTAGCAGTAGTCAAAATTCTCAAATGATGCAGTGATTGAGAAAGAACACACACACTCCTAAACTTACAAGAGGTCAAGAATAGCTTATGAGGCCTTAAGGATTGAACAAGGTAATGATTTCAAGGCCAAGTTAATTCCTTGAAGAAAACTGCTGTCCAGTACACTTCTTCAAAGGAATCCTCCACCTGACAGATAGGATATCTGAAGTGTAGCCTAAGAGCTGTTGGCTTTTTTATGTTCCATAAACTACTCTCTAGTCAAGCTTTCAACTTATTTTTTCCTTAACAAAACATGTGCAAGCAAACAAAACCAAAAAACAGTGATTTCTTTCTTGAAACGGGCATTTCTCAAATTTTATCAGTACCTTACCAATGATTTGGGGGAAGTTCTTTAATCACTTGGAGCTTTAGAGTTCCCTATAGGCAATGAAATACTCACAAAATTTTCCTTTAGGCTTAAAATTCTTTAGTTCAATGATGGTAACAAAAGCTCACGTTCAAATCGATATACACACACACAAGATCATTCTTAAAGAAAGAGGAATGCCAAGTGGCCCACAGTTTTACCTCCATTTGTCCCAAAAGTTGTATTTTGGGGCTAGTGAAAAGTCACGACTGTATTTGAATTGAGTGCCTTTTCTATCAGGCTGAGGACCAGACGAATTCCAATGGGAATGTTGACTTCGATTTACCTGGTAGTACTTTAATCATTGTAATAATATACACACGAGTAACAGAATTGATTAGCCCTTCCCTGTGCTCGTAGGCACATGTGTGTGTGTGTGTGTGTGTGTGTGTGTGTGTGTGTACAGAATCAAAAGCAATAGAATAGCTTAGACAGCAGAGAGCAGCTAATGAGGACAGTGGCTCTGGTCACAGGATGACAGGAACTACAGGTGAGAAGGCATCAAAATGACTTTACTTAGTTCACAGATTTGCCTATTTAAATAAATAAATAAAAAGGAAAAAAAAAAAAAAAGAAGGCCTTGAAAGGATAAATGACCATCCTGTGCCAAGACCAAGATAAATGACTGATTCAGTTCCCTGTAGCTGGGGTCCAGGGGAAAAAAGGTAAAAAGAACTTAATTGGTCCCATAAAGGATTGACCTTGCTCCTGGCAATGGTAGTCAAGAATAACTGACGTGACTTTTTCTTTTTTTTGAAGCAAAACGCCTTTTTTTCCTTGTCTCATTACATATCATAAATTCAGATAAAACATGGAAACTTGGGCCCAGAAAACTTGCTTTTGAATTATATTCCTTTTTTCCTTAGTTAACAAACATTTCTAGAACTTCTTAGAAGCTAAGCATCCTGCACCATTGGCATTTGCTGGGGTCCAGATAATAGGATGAGATGAAAAGTGCTACTGGTTTTATTTCAGCTGTCTTATTGTCCCCTGCCACCCCCATTCCCAATCTCAAAATCGATTGAGAGCTTGTTGTAGATATCTTGGGAAATATTATTAATTTCTCCAGTGTTAAGAAATGGAGAAGAAAAGGCTGTTTTAGAAAAAAAGGTCAAAGCAGCTAGTGGTTATTTCCCCCTCCTCATGCCAGTGACTATGAAAAGAATGAAGATTAACTCCTCCTAAGCTCACACCTTTCATGCCCCACATGTGGATCGCTCTGGAAGGCTCAGCACAAAGCTCCATGCCTGGTAGTAGGAAAGTCCATAACTTAGGGTGCCTGGGTGGCACAGCGGTTGAGCGTCTGCCTTTGGCTCAGGGCGTGATCCCGGTGTTATGGGATCGAGCCCCACATCAGGCTCCTCCGCTATGAGCCTGCTTCTTCCTCTCCCACTCCCCCTGCTTGTGTTTCCTCTCTCGCTGGCTGTCTCTCTCTCTGTCGAATAAATAAATAAAATCTTTAAAAAAAAAAAAAAAGTCCATAACTTAGGTATCCAGGGATGCATGACATACAAAGAGGGGCATCATTTCCTGAGCTTTGATTGAAATAATACTGGAGAGTGGGGAGAAGCAGCAATGCTGCATTTTTCCTTAAATGTTTCACAAAGCAAACAAACTTTTCTGACTTGATATCACCAGAAACAAAAATGTGAATTTTTTGTGTAGGTCAGCATCTCTGGAGTCCAGGATGAAGAGAATGAGCCTCTAGAACCTACCAGGGCTGACAGCCTGACCAGCAGTCCTTCACCTGAGGCTGCTACCACCGAGGGGCCATTGCTCAGCCTCCCCGAGGATGGGGCAGAGGGTCTGGACACCAGAACTCCAAGTCCCGTTTTGGATTCACATCCAGAAAAGTTGGTGCACAAAGGTAAGAGACACCTGCCAATCAGCTGCTGTGTCTACAACATCAAGGCCCAGAAAGGGTGGGCTCTAAAATCTCGTTCAGGGGCGCCTGGGTGGCTCAGTCGTTAAGCGTCTGCCTTCGGCTCAGGGCATGATCCCGGCGTTCTGGGATCGAGCCCCACGTCAGGCTCCTCTGCTAGGAGCCTGCTTCTTCCTCTCCCACTCCCCCTGCTTGTGTTCCCTCTCTCGCTGGCTGTCTCTCTCTCTGTGAAATAAATAAAATCTTTAAAAAAATAAATAAAATAAAATAAAATAAAATCTCATTCAGAAAGAAGTTTTGACTCTAAACAGGGAGGACAAAAGACACTTTTCATTTCATTATATGTCATTTTATTATATGTTTATTATATATAGAAAATTGGCTATAGAACAAATTTGGTGAATAAAAAATTTTAAAGTTCTTATATGTTAATTGCTTTTTAAAATTAAACGCCTTTAGAGAGGACTGTGTTCTCATTTTCCCGTGGCCCCTAACACTCCCTATTGTCTTATGTGTGACCTTGTCAGAGGTAGACATTTGAATTTTTGATCCCTCGATTGTAGAAAAGAAAAAAGCTAGAATCTAGACTCCTCCTCCTCAACATATTTTCTATCCATATGTCTATGGATATGTTTCTATCAACATATTTCTATTAATTTATACCTATAGAAATTAATCATTATATACAGAGTTTCTGAAGGACAGGCCAGAGAGACAAGATCCTTGCCTAAAAGAAGCTCAGAGATGATCTTAAGTTACACAATACACATTATTTAGTTAATGTTTTTAACAGTGGAAATAGTGAAAGTCTCCTCCTTTCCATTTGGTCTAAGGAGTCTCTGAAGGAGAGGTGGGTTTGGAGGTTAGTATTAGAAAGTAAAGGAATCAAGACACGCTCCCTATCTGGGGAAACAATTCTGGAAGATGGAGAAAGGGCTTGTTCTGTAATTGAGAAATGAAGCTTATGGCATATAAACTGCCTCACAGAACACAAGTCTCAGACAGCAAGAACCTATTTGGTTTTTAGGGCTTTTGTCACTTTGGAATCACTTCTTTAGGTAAGGAGTACTAATCAAGGCACTGATGAGTACCATGAAATAAAAAGGGATTTAATGAATGGCTTTATTATTATAGCTCTCCTTTGTTTTTTTTTTCTTTACAGTGGAAGTGTTTCTAAAACTTATTCATAAATAGATATTAAAAGCTCATATTTTTATTTTCCTGTAGGAACTGATCTTTTTAAAGATCTTTTTATGGGGGGGATGGGCAGAGGGAGAGGGAAAGAGAGAATCTTAAGCAGGCAACCTGCTGAGCGCAGAGCCCAACACAGGGCTCCATCTCACATCCCTGAGATCATGACCTGAGCCAAAACCAAGAGTTGTACCCTTAACCCACTGAGCCACTCAGGTGCCCCCAAGAACAGCTCTTTTTAAAAGAAAATTGTGATATGAAGAGAGCCCTTCATTTTATTTTATTTATGTATTTTTTGGTAACTTGAAAGGATTTTCTTTTTTTAGTAGGCATAATTACATGTGATCACAGTGGCACTTTCTTTCAACACACTGGGAAGAAATGTGTACAGAAGGCCAAGATTATCTTTATTCCAAATGTTAATCTGATTTTAAATCAAGTCCAAAGTAAATGAAGAAGTCCTATTTTCCTCTTGTCAATTAATCCTCATAAGAGTGTTAGCCAATGAAGGCCCACAGAGCCATGCTTTCAGGGAAATAAGCACCTTTCATAACGTTGCATAAAGAGCAAAAACTTTTATGTCTTCAAAGGAGTATCTAAAGGTGGAGCCGCAGGTGGTGGAGGGAGTATTTTAGGTGTTAGGGAAACCTTCTTTCACTTGGAACCAAATTTTCTTATTTGGCATGTTAGGGTGCATGGAGAATAAACTTCATAAAGCTCTCACTTCTCATCTTTTCAGGGCAAGAAAAACCTATAATAACATGTTGACCTTTTCTCACTCTAGATCCTAGGTGCTTGGAAGCCCTAAAGCCAGGAAACTGTGGTGAATACGTGGTTCGATGGTATTATGACAAACAGGTCAACTCCTGTGCCCGCTTTTGGTTCAGTGGCTGTAATGGCTCAGGAAACAGATTCAACAGTGAACAGGAATGTCAAGAAATTTGCGTTCAAGGATGAGTAAGTGAGTCAACCCCTAATGAGTGAAGGCTGCGTCTCTATCAGCAAACCTAGAAAGAACCTCTATAATTTCAACATATTCACCCAACACAAATGAGACACCATATTTGAGTATAGACTGAGTACTTATAGTTTATAAACATAGTTGAATCCTCATAACCACCCTAGGATATAAGTATTAACTATTGTTATTGGCGAAGAAGCTGAGGCTCTGAGAAGTTCAGGGATTCCTGAACAGTTACCCAGCTAAAAAGTGGCATAAGTGGGGGTGTGAGTCAGGGATGTGTAAGCTCAACGCACAGGATCTCGCTACATCACAGCCTGCAGTGTGGCTCTGATCTACATTAATTCTTGTTCTATGCATTATGTTGGTTTATTTTTTATTTTTATTTTTTATAATAATTTTGTATTATGTTATGTTAGTCACCATACAGTATATCCTTAGTCTTTGATGTAATGTTCCATGATTCATTATTTGTGTATAGCACCCAGTGCATTATGTTGGTTTAAACTCCTGTCCTGGTCCAACCTCCCCATCTCCCTAACCCCCAGTTCCTCACTGGCCCCAGTCCCCAAACCCCTTACAGCCCTGCCTGTAGCGAAAGGGAGATGGCAGGGAAGGAATTGAGTTTGGGAATTAGAAGGGGTGGGAGTATGTCTGTGCATAGCAGGTAGAGATAAGAAAGACATCCTACTTTGGGGAAACCCAGCAAGATGATGATTCTGGGAGATGAGAGGCATTGGAATAGGAGTGAGGTGCTGAGGGTAGTTAGATTTTTGCCTTGCTAGCTCGAAAGCGATTGAGAAACCAATCTGAATGAAAATTACTTAACACAAGTTTACTAACAATTATCACTCCCCACTCCTCCAACATGTTTGGTAACAAAGGCTTTGCTATGTGTTTAAACTCTATATTTAAGACAAAACTCCAATTTCAACAAAGAAATTCTTTCCACCCTTCCTTTAAAATATGTAAGTGAGACTTTCAATTTTAGGGGGCAGAATGAGAAGGCACTAGATAGCCAGGCACTCCTCGAAGCCCAGATTCACTCTTGAACAGGGTATTTTAAAGATAAGACTTCCACTGAAAAACGAGCCAGCATATTGAAATACAATCCAACAGAGTAATAGAGAATTGGCTCTGTCACTTTATAATAATTTTTGCGACATCCAGCCTGGGAAGATCATTAGTTCTGAGCTATGCTCAGACAGCATTTATATATATCATCTTTAACACACCTTTTTCTTCTTTCAGGCCTGTGGCCCTCATTCAAGTCTGGCAATACAAAAGAGGACACTCAAGGAAGAGGGAGCTGGAGGAACAGCCATCTTAACAAAAATGATTTTGTGTGGTTTAATTAAAATCTTATTAGGTAATATTTGGTACCACAAAAGAATATATGCAATATACTTGTAAGCTACCAAACATGATGATAAGATAAACAACAGTGAACGTATCATACTGACAACGAACCAAACACAGTCAATTCTGTTGAAGTTTCCTGTGTGGACTTCTCCAATCTCAGCCCCCAGTTTCCTGCCAGGGATAACTCATCCTGAATTTTGTGTTTACCATTTCACTTTGCTATTGGGTTTTTACATGTAATCTTATAACGTAAAATCACATCTACCCCTATATAGCTCTACACAGTACATAGTTTGCTTATTTTAGAGCTTTATAAAAATGGGGTCATATCCTAGTCTTCTGCAACTTGCTATTTCCATTCAATATTATAATTAAAACATGTTTTACCATATCTAAATGTATTCCTAAGTAACTTATTCTTTACCTCTTTTAAACTTTAGAAAATTTACTTCATAATATGTAATTCTTTGCAACTTGGTGTGTCATTACGTTATAATTCATACATGTCCATTTACTTTCAAAGTTGTATCATATTTGTGTGAATATATCACAACATATTTAACCATTACCTTGTCTATGATTAAATTGTTTCTATCTAATTTTCTCCCCCCTGGTCCATCAGCGTTGCTATGAATGCTCTTATGTGGTTTTGGGTGCATGGGTACCAGTGTTTTTCCAGGATATATACCCTAAGCTGGAACTGTAGGGTTGCAGGACATATAAACATTCAAAATTAGTATATTATACCAATTATTTTCCCAGACTGTTTGAACCAATTCATTACAAAGCTCCACCAGTTGTGTATAAGAGGTTTCATTGTTTGCTGTTCTTGTCAGCACTTAGTATTGTCAGACCTCTTCATTTTGCTAATCGTGGGTGAAAATGGTATCTTATTTTAAACTGATTTTCTCTGGTGACATCATATTTGTTTACTCTCTGTGCTGAGGCTTCTGAGAAACGGGTGTTGATATTTGGAGAAGATTTTCCTATTGGATTGTCTTTTTCTTATTGAATTTCTGGAATTCCTTATAGATTTCTGAAATTGAATTATTATTTGTGTCCTTGTATCTTTGGGGTTTGTCTTTTTATCTTACTTTTTTCTTTTTTTGAATGAACAGAAGTTCTCAATTTTAATGCAGTCAAATTTACCCATCTTTTCTCTTGGGGCTAGCACTTTTTTTTTCTTGTTTATGCCACCCAGCCTCTTAAGCCCCCTTTCTTGGGTAGGAAACTCTCCCAGGACAGAACCTGAGTACTGCTCTGTGTACTGGGTGTATGTCTCTGGATTTCCATCTGCGTGCATGGTAATTCCTTATGATCCTATTAGCACTGTGGTAATTTCTAGGTGGTTGTTTTTTCTTCATCTTTTTTAGCTGTCCTCAGCGTGAAAATGGGTCTGAGCTACCTGGATGGCCATTAACATATTTACTTGTTGTGGGATGGAGAGTTTCAGGTATTTTCTTATTTCCTGGAAGCTCAGCAATGCATTGAAAGGCATGCATTAGTCATCATATGGGTGTTGGAAAGTAGAAAGACCCTTTAGAATATCCAGCCTGCTATTTTGTCAGAGGCAGAAGTATTTATATTCCTTTTCAAGCTCTTCACAACTTCACCCAGATAGAAAATCGATACACAAACATGTTGTAATGTTGACTTGGGTGTTCATCCCATTGTCTGAAATGTCTTTCTCTTCTCCCATGACTGACCAACTCCTAATACTTCACGGACAACTGGCAGGTCTCCTTTGTACTCCTTGCTCATCCTTATCAGTTGGGCTACATTCAACGCTGAGTGCCCAAAGCCCTTGACTTACACCTCCATTCTACCCTGACCACAGTCTGAGCTGCTTTGCACTTAGTGAGAGCACCTGCATTAAGTTGCTTTTGCTGCTCTAACAGATTACCACAAATGTGACCACATAAGCATCACAAATGTATTATCCTATAGTTCTATAGGTTAGAAGCCCCATGCGGGTCTCACTGGGCTAAAATCATGGTGTCAGTGGGGCTGTGTTTCTTCTGCAGGATCTAGGGAAGAATCTGTTTCCTTACCTTTTCCAATTTCTAGAGGCTGCCCACAATCCTTGGCTAGTGGCCCCTTCCTCTTTTTTCAAAGCCAGCAATAGCAGGTTGAATTCCCATGCTGCCATCTCTCTGGTTCTCTGAGTACAGCTAAGAAAGGTTCTCTGCTTTTAAGGATTCATGTGGTTAGACTGGGTCCACCTGGATGACCCAAGATACTTTCTCTTTCTCAAGGTCCTTAACCGTAACCACATCTACAAAGTCCCTTTTGCTATGTAAGGTTACTAGTCACGGTTCTGGGGATCAGGGAAAAGGCATGGTCGGGGTCATTAGTCCATGGACCATAGCACCTATATCCTCTACCAGCTTTCTGAGCTTAGGAGCAATGCAGGCCTTGTTTATCTCTGTGTCCCCAGTTCCTGGTACATAGGAAGAATACAGTATATTTGAAAAAAATATTAGATTTCGCTTTATAAAAGTCATTACAGAAATAATCAACTACTTCGGAGAAAAAGGATGAACAAAATATCACAGTAGTTTAAAAGGAGAATTAGAGGGGCGCCTGGGTGGCTCAGTTGGTTAAATGTCCCAACTCTTGATTTCAGCTCAGGTCATGATCTCAGGGTTGTGAGATCAAGCTCTGAGTCAGACTCCATGCCTTAAGATTCTCTCTCTCCCTCTCCCTCTGCTCCCCAACCCCTGGAGGCACCCTCTTTCTAAAAAAAAAAAAAAAATGGGGACATGCTTGTTTTCACCTTTCTCCATTGTCCCAAGCTCAAGGACATGCTCAGAATTAGAGGATAGAATAATAAAAGAGCCATGGAAATAGGGCAAGCTACTGAAAGCACCCAGAATGAAAAAGGACATACCAACTATTTTAAAATAATAACACTACCATTCTGAAAGACTCCACAAGGTCAAAGTAGAAGTCATTAGGACAGAAGCCACAGAAGACATCCAGGTCAAGTTGCATCAGTGGGAGTCAGTGTTATCTAAAGAAGGGGCTGCCTCAGAAGATAATTGTCCCCCCAGAAATGTTCACCCCAAGATTGCCCAGGCACATAGGGTATTTGTCTAAACGATATAAGCAATTGAGGAGACATAGGACTAGAAGACTCTAAGGATCCTTGGCAATCCTAAGAGCCTGATTAAAGCAGGGTTTCAAATTTCCTAAATTTCAGAGTCTGGTGTGATTTTAGTTTAAATGAAGAATTTTTCAAAGATATTAATTTATGTAAAATGATAAAAAAAATAACAAATGCTTTTAGAAATCAAATCAGTCCAATACTAAAAAAAAAAAAAAAAAAAAAAAAACCCAAATGTATAAACACATGTGGAATATGATTTGGGACTATTCTTGTTTTGATGATCACACACAAACAATATTCTAAAACATGTCTCATTTTAATGACATTTTACTAAAAGGTATAAGCAGGGAGAAAAACCTTGGACACCAACAGCATTAGTCCATGTTTTTATTGCCATTCCTAAAAAAAATGATGAATTATAGATTTGCAGAGAAAAAAAGGCATAAATAGTTGAACATCTAAAAATCCCAAGTCAGATAGTAGACTTTCTCCTAAAATTGGCATAATTCAGGTGCCCCCTATCTTCTCAGCCAGGATTGCTGAGCAGAGTCACCTGTGGGTAGCTAGCCGCATCCCCAGCCTGCTTAGCAATAATAAAGCTGAGCGTCCTGGGGCGCCTGGGTGGCTCAGTCAGTTAAGCACCTGACTCTTGGTTTCAGCTTGGGTCATGATCTCAGAGTCTTGAGATCCAGCCCCTCATCAGTTCCTGGCTCAGCACCAAGTCTGCTTGTTCCTCTCCCTGCCCCCTCTGCTCCTCTCTCTCAAATAAATAAATTAAATCTTTAAATAAAGCTGGGCATCTCTTAATGTTTATTGGCCATCTTCTTTGAATTACCAATCTCTGTCATTTTCCTATTTTATTCTTTTTGATTTATTAGAGATGTGAAAATTCTGTTATAGGTTATGTATAGGTTACACACAGGCAAATATTTTTCTCTTATTGTATTGTTAACTTTTTGATGTGTTTAGGATAAACACTGAGACTAAAATTGCCAGTCTTCAGAAACTTGATTAGGGCATTTCTTGCAGTTAGCAAAGCTGAGGTTTCAACTAAATGAGAATGACAGAAATGATCTAAGATGTTTTAACATTTTGGTAGAGTTTTTTTCATTGTTAAAATTCTTGAACAGCATTAGTTCTTAATAAAATGCTAAAAATTTCTTAATGTCTTCATTTAAAATGAAGACTTTTTTTAGATACACATATATAGCCTATTCATTTTTCATTTGAGAATGAAAAAACAGAATGTCCTATATTATCTCCATCCCTATTGGCTTGCTAACTAGCTTAAAATGAAAAAGTAAATTATTTTTTCCCCCAGAATTCTCAGATGGTTGAATTCAGCCTCTCTGATCCCTTATCTAGCTAGAGGACACTCTCTCTGACTTTTCCCTTTGTGTTGCTAATCATGGGAGGAGGTCCTGAATCTCCTCAAAGTAGATGAGGGAGTGATGGTTTTTACTCATTGATATATCATTTTTCTCTAATTCTCCTTTTATTTTTATTTGTTTTGGGGGGAGTCAGAGGGAAAAGAATCCTAAGCCACCCAGGCACCCCTAAGCACATCCCCATTCTAAATATTATATTGCTGTGGAATATGACAAACCGAGGATGACTACCATGTCAAGGGAAGACATGGGGAAATTTCCTTCTAACTTGGAAGCAAAAAGAAACAAGAATTACGTCATAAGAATTCTAAATAGCAAGTAGGACTGTAGATTGCAAAGACAGAAAAATTAAAGACTTCTTTCCCTTTTTCTCTCTGCAATAGACCAGACAGAGGCTATTATTTTCACCATCCTTCAAATTTGCCCTTAAACTCCATACTCACAGTTTCTTGACATCGTTTTTAAGAACTGCTGGAATTTTCCAGTTATTTGCTCCTTAGCATATTAGTTGGTGCTACTTTAAATTTATTACTTGGCTGTTTTCCCTCTCCTGCATTTTAATGGAGAATGCTATGGTTTTGCCAGTATCTGCGACTTGGTTGGGATTTTTCTCAAACTGATTCTACTCTGAATAAATCTCTGCTCAAACTTGTTTTCAGTTGTTTAACACATATCTCCAATGCGAAAAAAACAAAAACCCAACAATCCCTGCCCTTATGTGATTGGCTCATCTCTAGTCTTCCAAGAAATAAATATTGGAATTTGTATAGATTTTTCCTGAGGTATGTCATACTTTTGCTATTAGAAAAATAGTGACAACTATGGTAAAATGGACTAAAATTGTGCCTATTCCAATGTTAGAATGTTACTCAAACTTGTTCCCATATAGAAAGTTAGAGGCCAAGTCTATTAAATTTGCTTCGGAGGACCCTCCACCTTCACCACAAACCAGGAGTCCCTCTACTCCATGTCTCTGTGACTGTTGCAATCACGCAGTCAGTGACCTTGTCTGGCCTCTGAGAAACATCCCAGCTCTTTCCTCTCTCTTACTCCCCGGATCCAATTGTCAGTGCATGTGGTCCCTCTTCCTTCTTGTTCTCTCCACCATGAGTCTGTCGTTCCTTCCACACTGGCCTCCATCCTGTCCCTCACCTCTGGTCTTTATCCGCACCGTGCTGTGGAGTCCCAGGAAGTCTGACCCACTCTTTCTCCTCCTTCAAATGCTTTAGGGGCTCTCCACCTTCTTCAAGACACAGAGCAAACCTTTCCGCATAGCATTCGAGGGCCTTCGGCACCTTTCTGCTGTTTACGATTCTAGCTTATTTCCCTCTAGGTCCTTGTACATGTTCTTCATCTCAACTACACTCAAACATGCTCTGCGTTTTGAGAACACCATTGATTTCCCTTAGGAGTTTCCCCTTCTTCACTGCCTCCCTCTCTCCCTTCTTTACTTAGCATCATGGAATTCGTTCCATATCAGTAGATAAAGAGCTACTTTGGTTTCAAGAGCTTCACAGCTGCTCACTTTATTTCATCAATCCATCTTTGCTGGGCCTTTAAACGTTCCCAATCTTTTGTTATTATGGCCAAAACCTCATTGAATATCCTCATATGCAGTATTCGTTTTTGTGTGAGTATATCTATAGAATAGACTCATAGAGCAGAATTGTAAGGAAAATAAATTGTAAGGACAAAGAGAATGTACTCTCGGTAAGTATGTCGAAGTGCCGTCCTTCACGACTGTGCCAATTTGCATTCCTCCAACACACGAGTGAGCCTGCCTTTTCATCTCCTCACCACCACTGAGTGCTATCCATTATTTGTTGTTTGCTCATCTGATGCTTAAAACTGGAATCTCACCTTTGTTTTAATCTGTATTTCTCTTTCATTTGGGGGGAGTGTTGCTCGCAACTGCAGTGCCCCATGCCCACAAGAATCTGTACAGAGAACAGTAGCAAAGGAAAGCGAAGCTCTACATCATTTTCTGTGCTTGAGCCAGGTGCCAGGACTGAGCTCGCTGCCAAGCATGGCAGACCGTTGGGCATCATTTGGTCCCAGGTTAGTTCATCCTCAACAGTTTCTGACCAAGTGGCGTCTAGTGTATTTTTTAATGTTTTGGAGAAGCAAAGAAAGACATTCATTCATTCACTCAACAGTTAGTTACTATGCACCAGGAAACACCTCTGCATTTATGAAGCTTATGTTCAAGGGGAGGAGAGAGAAGAGTCACATGAATGTCAAATTGAAGTTAATCTGTGAAATACTGTGATGTGCTCAGTACTATGAAAGAGGTCCATTGTGCTAGAACACTGGGTAATTACAGTAAGAGAGAGTAAGACTTCAATGCTATGGAAGATTATAATTGTTCATAATTATTCTTTCTGTCTCCATCATTGCCATGCTCCCTGTAGGTAGGGTGTACTTTCCCATACATTTAACTTTGGGCTTAGGTATTGACTTGCTTTGGCCTATGGAATGTGTACAGATGTGAGGTCGGCCAGGACTGAGCAAAAGCTTTAAACGTGTTGCATGCTTTAGCCTTGGGTCTCTTGCTTTGGACCTTCACCAAGAAAATATCATGCCTTCACCTTGGGTTCTGGAACAACAAGATACATCAAGTTGAAATGAGTCCAGACAAGCCCAGTTGGACCAAGCAAAGCTAGCGGAGACCAGCGGAGCTGGAGCCAACTGCAGACTCATGTCGTGTAAGCAAGAAATAAATGTTTGCTGTCATCAGCTACTTAGATTTTGGACTGTTTGTTACAACTGTAACTGTGGACAAAAACAATTTCCTACTCCCAGGCTTGCCCCCACTGTGTATGCAAGGCTGTAGCTCCTGGCCGGGCTGACATGACACAGAGGAGTGAATCTGTAGGAGATGCCTGGGTCTCTTCCCTTGTAGGAAGAGGCTCTGACATGTCTACTGTTGCAGCTTCTTGGAAGAAGAAGAAAGAGAGAGAGAGAGAGGGACAATTTTGCTTCCAACTGAGATGAAGTAACAGTGACCAGATTGATCCTTATTCCTGCAACATATATAGGAAATAAGAGTTTGCAAAATACTGTAAATCAATCCAGGAAGAGTAGTGGTCCTGATAGGCAGGAAGGAAAATGAAGTGAGCCCTGCAATTGCCCCAGCCTACTGCTCTGAGAGCATTTCCAAGCCACTGTGCGAAGAGGGAGAACAAAGGCAGACACTGGCAGGCTTCCTGGGTTGAGCGAATAAGCTGAGTGCAGGAAGACCAAGGTGACTAAAACTCTGAGGATGAGGACAGAAGGCTGGAAAAGAAAGAAGTTCACAGAGTGAGAAAGTGGGAAATATGTGGACAGTTCCCCTTGAGCATTCAGCTGGGTTCTGACGACTGAATACATAGGAGGAAGCTACCTGAAGCTGGAAACTGAACCAATTGAAGGATGTAGTAGTGCCAGGTGCTAATGCTGGGCCAGCAACAGTGCCTGTCGCTCACACCAGCCAGACTGGAAAACCTCCAGGTTCACAGAATATTGGGCAGAGTACATATTCTGAGCCATAAAATAAGTGCCATTAAACTTAAAAGAACTCAGATCATATAAAGTACATTCTCTTATCACATTGAATTTAAATTATAAATAACAAAAATATATTTTGAAAAATCTCAAAATATGTTCCAAACTATATAAAACACATCTAGATCTATAGGTCAAAAAAGAAATGAAAGAGGAAATTAGAAAGTGTTCTGAATTGAATAAAAAAAGATACACTGTATCATAATTTGTGGGATGTCACAAAGCAGTCTTAAGGGGAAACTTATAGCACTAAATGACTACCAAAAAAGAAGAAAAATCTCAAATCAATGACTTAAATATCCACCTTAAGAAAATAGAAAGGAAGAGTAAAGTAAACCTAAAATAAGTAGAACAAAAGAAATAATAAAGACCAGAACAGAAACTAATGAAATAGCAGAAAATAAATGGGTATATACATATTACAAAACTTATCAAATTCTATAATTTAAATAGATGCAGTTTATTGTATGTCAATTACACCTCAATAAAGCTGTTTTTTTAAAGTGTCTTGTAGGGGAAGAGAATAAAGGAGACGACCCTTCTGCAGCCTGAGTGAGAGAGAACTCTCCAGAGTCTAGAAATTCCTATGTACTTGGCATTTTCATATTTTAATACACATTGCCACTGTCTAGAGGTAAATGTAACTACTTTGGTGACCTGTAATCAATCAAGTTAACATCCCTTATTCTGTTTTTTTTGTTTTTTTAAAGAGAGAGAGCACACGAGTGCAAGTGGGAGGGGGAGAGGGAGAATCCCAAGCAGGCTCCACGCTCAGTGCGAGCTTGATGCCAAACTCCATCTCACAACCTTGAAATCATGACCTGAGCTGAAATCAAGAGTCAGGTCACTTAACTGACTGAGCCACCCAGGCGCCCCCTCATATCCCTTATTCTTAAGGGGAGAAGCCAGAGGTTTGAGAGGAGGGTAGAGATCTTAACCTCCATGTATACTACTTAACCCATACATGACCTGGCAGGGTTCCAGTGATAACTCCAAGTCCTTCTGAACTCCAGCTTACCTCCTGTTGTCCCCATCTCTGTTAATGACATCACCATGTCACCAATCTTGCGCATTTATTTTCAATTCTTACCTTCCTTTCACATTCCATAAATCATTGAGTCCTCCCAATCAGACCTCAGAAATTTCTCTCAAATCTACCCCCTTCTCAACATGCTGACTTCTATTAAGTGTTCCCCTTACTGTTTTTAGTTGCCATGTCAATTAACTTCATAGAATCATCAGAAATATTCTAAGATACAGGAGCACCTGGGTGGCTCAGTCTTTAAGCGTCTGCCTCTAGCTCAGGGTGTGATCCCAGGGTCCTGGGATCGAGCCCCGCATCGGACTCCCTGCTCAGTGGGAAGCTTGCTTCTCCCTCTCTCACTCCCCTGTTTTCCCTCTCTCGCTGTATCTTTCTCTGTGTCAAATAAATAAAATCTTTTAAAAAAAAAAGTAATATTCTAAGATACAAAACAGATTTTCAAAGCACTACTCCCCATTACCTACATGATGAGGTCCAACCTGATAATTATAAGCCTTAAATTCCCTTCACAATCCAGCTTTCATGATGTTCCATCATTTCCTCCCCACCTTCTGCCCCAGCCATTTTGCTTAATAATCTCAAGCAAACTAGGTATGGTTTGTTTTTGGTATTTTTTCCTTTGTGCCTTCGTACCTACTGTTGCCTCTATCTCTTCTCTCCATGGCAGACTCCTTCATATTCTATAAGACTTAGTTTAAGCATTCTATCTCTGATGAAGCCTTCCTCAACTTCTCAGAAAAATGGTCCCCTTTGGTTTGACCCCCAGATATTGCCCTAGTAATGGCACAAGTAAAATGATAACCAACTGTAGCCTGGGACAGTGGACTTCAATTTCTACAGTGGTTTGGGCTGGGAGATGTCACAGAAATGCTAGCGTCAGAAGGAACTAAAAGGAAGAAAGAGCGACGAAGGAGGTCAGAGGTTGCGGTACCACCTTTCTTGAAGCCACTCAGAGACAAAGACTGCTTTTAGAAATACGGCAATAAAAAATGAAGAGCAGCATTTTTCTTAGAATAGGTATTAGAAAGATCTACGTCCTGGGCATTTAGAAACTTGCACTCATTAACCCCACCCCCCTGAAAAAGAAATAATTTACTTCCTGATAGAGGGACATAGGTCATCCCAAAAGAGACTATGAACTGGCATTTTAAATGAGGCTCATACACCAGGGACAAGAAGAGGAATGTCATTTCCTTCCACTGGCCAGTGTGACCAAATTCTAATTGAAAGCCCATGTACACGCTTGTCTGTTAGTGTGACTATTACAATTTACTTTAATAAATATCCACCACTGTGGGAAAGCAACATGATATAAGAAGTGAAAGTCAGGAGACAAGTATCTTAATTCATTTCTGCTGAAAACATTTCCAACTGATTTATCTGGTTTGTTTGATAAAGGAAAACAATTTTAAATATTTTGAAGATAATGAAGCTTTAAAACTCAACTCTGTAGATAATATTTATATTTCCAATATCAAAAAGCTCTGGCAAATGATTTTTAAGTGGAGTTTTGGCACGAAGAGGTGGAAAGTTTTTCCATGATATATTTGTTATCTGCACTTTCCTAGAACTGTTAGTTCCAAATTTATGAATATCCCTGTTGAAACTCTTTTCCAACACAAATCCTACCCTTCCTCTGGTCATTCTGTTTTACGTGAAGTCTAAGTGAGTTTCCAAAATAAATGAATTTTTCATCATTTTATTTTGAGAAAAGCCTCCCAAATTAATTACTACAGAGTATTGAATGATACAGTTTGATTTCCTGAGGCACAAAATATAAAACAGCTATGAATACACTGAAAGCCTTGAGTAGGTTTCTAGTACGTTCTGTATGCTTTCTTTAGTTTCCACTTCTACACTGGGAAATCTTTGGGTTTTTTTCCAATTCAAACAACATTGTACAGCCTTTGACAGGGAGGGCTTTTTTATTCTCTAGATTCTCATCATTTTAGAAAGAACCCATGTCTTTCTGGGAGAGTTCCTTAGTAAATATATGTTCCTTTTTAAAAAATCAAAAAATATTTGAACCTATTTAAAATTAGAGAATTTTATTCCTGGTCATAGTCAGGGCTACTTTGGTTGGATAAATCTGCTTGCTGGAAATGAATTGTTGAAAAGAGTAGAAGAAATTCCTTAAAAGCATCAAACCGCTAATGGGATACTGAGGGACGCCAAAGCTAAATCTAAGCAGAAATTAGAAATGTTAGTAAAACACTGGAGTTGGTTTGCTGTACAACATTTATTTCAGAAAGTCTTAAACCTTAGCTTTGGTAGCTTATGAGAAAGAAGGGGCAATATTTTAAGATCTGGACTACATGAGAGAGAGAATTTAGTAGGAAGGGGATGATTACTGTAAAAGTATGTGAAGGGTGATGAAAATATTCTATATTTGAAGATGAAGTAGTAATCTCAAATTAGGGGAAAAAAAATTAGCTTACAGAGCCAAGAAGCTAATGGATCCCTAGTGGATAAACACAAAGAAAAACACACTCAGCCACAACAGAGTCAAACTGGTGAAAGCTAAAAATGGGAGGAAAATCTTGAAAACAACAAGAGGAAAATGTCACATTACCTACAGAACAATATGATTAATAACTAACTTCTCCACAAAAATAACAGAGGTCAGAAGACATTGTTATAACATTTTCAAAATGCTGAAAGTATCTGTCCATATAGATATGAAAGAAACAATCTACAAGATTAAAAGTGTACCTAAGTTCAACAAGCCAAGAAAAAATTCAGTTTTCTTGTATTAATATGTGCCACTGCTTAACCACCTATAATGTAGTTAAATTTGGTGAGCAAAATAGGATGGTGATTCTCATGTCGTTATTAAATAACGTACTTTTTAAATTTTTTAATAGAAATAAAATAAAATCTCTGGGCTGGCTGATCTAAAATGGTCTTACTCACAGATTGGAAAGTTGGTTTTCTGCTGTGCCTGGACCATGTGTCATCACTCAGCATGCTAGCTCACATGCTAATGGCAGGGTTCTAAGGACACAAGCCTGCAAGATCTCTTGAGGCCTAGTCATGCATTGGCACTCCATTCTGCCACATCTGACTATCCAATGTGAGTCACAAAATCAGCCAAGATTCACAATATAGGGAAAGAGATCTGCCTCTTGATAGGAGGAGCTGCAAAGTTCCATTGCAAAGCCTATTGGTAGAGGTAAAGAACTGGGGCCATTTTTGGCAACCAGTCTATCACATGGGATGAAAGCTGGTTCTTTTTTTTTTTTTTTTTAAGATTTAATTTATTTATTTATTTGAGAGAGAGACAGCCAGCGAGAGAGGGAACACAAGCAGGGGGAGTGGGAGAGAAAGAAGCAGGCTCCCAGCGGGGCAGGGAGCCCGATGTGGGGCTCGATCCCAGGACCCTGGGATCATGCCCTGAGCCAAAGGCAGATGCTTAATGACTGAGCCACCCAGGTACCCCTGAAAGCTGGTTCTTATATTTGTTTTTTTAATGGAACAGACTTGATTATATTTAAAAGATGTTGGGAAAGAGCTATATGGAGGGAGAGGTTGAATATAAGAAAGAGAAGATTTAATTGAAAGAAGGCAGTTTCTGAGGTACATGGAGACCATACGGTCTACAGTACAAGTGGAAGGGTTAGCCAGAGATGCCAGTTCCATTGCAACATGTAGGAAAGTGGAAAAGATGGGTGCAGATAAAGCAATGTATTGATTTGTTGGTAGAAAGTTGAATGAATTATTGTCTGGTAGCTCCTTTCAAATGAGAAGAAGGATGCAAAATCATTAGTCAAGAGTGAGATGAGAGGTGGAAAGCTTGCATGTCTATAGATATAAAAGGGAAACGAGGGTAATAGTAGGTCTGGTTGAGGCTGAGACCCTGGCTTTGAAGCTTCACCAGTTAGCATGGTGCTGTGATTCTCTCCAGCCACATTAAGGAGCCTAGGTGCTGGCATGCACAGGACAGGCTATTACATTCATCCAGGGTTGAGATTTTACTAGGCCAACAAACTAGAAGGACAATGGAGCAAGCATGTAGAAAGAGAGTGGTGGATGGCTCATGAAATACAAATCAGACTGAGAAAGAAGCAAATATGGAAGGTGACTGTATTGGTTTGCTGGGGCTGCCATAACAATACTATAACCTGGGTGTCTTAAACGAGGAAATTATTTTTCTCACAGTATTGGAGGCTAGAAATCCAGGATCAAGGTGTCAGCAGATTCAGTTTCTTCTGAGGCCTCCCTCTGTGGCTTGCAAATGGCCACTTTCTCACTGTGTTCTCACATGGTCTTTTCTCTGTGCATACACATGTCTGTGTCCCAATCTCTTCTTCTGATAAGGATGCCAGTCACTTGGGATTAGGGCCCACACAGGACCTCATTTTACCTCAGTTAACCTCTTTGAAAGCCCTATCTCCAAATACAGCTGCATGTTAAGGTATTGGGGTAGCATTTCAACACATGAATTTGGAGGAACAGAATTCACCTGGAAACAGTCGTGATAGTTGGGAAGTGAAGAGATTCAGCGACTGGTGGCTTTGTTGAAATCAGAGAACTAGTGTCATGGGAATGGAGAAGAAAGAATTGGAAGAACATAGGTTTGTGTTTAAAGAGTAGCATGCTTGAATTTATAACTTCAGGTTATAGCAAAGTTTAAGACAAGGCAATGACAGGGGGTAGCTGAACAGGAAAGAATGGTCATGAACTCAAGAAGCCAGGAGTGTGAAGGGATTTTCCACATGAAAATGGAAGTCACTTAGGTCAACTTGGGCTGGAGGGTAGGTACTGATAACAGGGGTACAGGTTATGGGGATGGCAAGACTGTGAGAGAATGAGTCCTCAAAGCCCTTTGGTAGGTGTGGGGACAGAGTCCCTCCCTCCAGAAGACCTTGAGAGAGATCAGATAACAAAGTAGATGGGGAGACTCTGGTCCCTCTGGAACTTCAGACTGGCTTGAGTCTGAGGACTCAGGGGAGAGACCCTGAACTCGGGATTCTTAGATGGGGGTTCTGTAGGGCTTGGAAGTGCTCCAGGAATGACAGGTCTGTGAGATGGTTGTGACGCCCATGGAACAGAAGCACGCTTTGCTCCTTGAGTTAAATTTAGATTGCAACATGACTCTTCACTTTACACCTTTCCCATAGGCACACAGCAATAGAAAGCAGTGAGTAAATACTGAAACACTGGGAAAATAAATGCTGCTCTCCGTGTTTGTTGAATCATATATTTTGCATCCTATTCTCCAGATTTACCTTCCTAGTGCCTTATTACTATGGTTACCATGTTTTCCAAACCAAAACCTGAGACCCTTAGGCTGGCAATAAACAGAAATTCAAAGCAGGAGAGTCCTGAACCTTTGTTCAGATTCATAATAAAAATAATAACATATATGAAGTGAATGCATATTATGAGCCCAATTCTTCTCTAAACCTGTGTTAATATATTTAATCATCATAACAATCTGCTTTTCCAAATTGACTTTTAGGTGCTCTGTATTTTGATTTGAGTCAGTCATATGTTTTGCACAAATCTTTTTCTTCTCTACTCTGGGTTACCTATTCTTTCTCTTAATAGTGACTTCCACATCCTTATTCTTATAGTCCTATTTAGTACATTTGTTTTCCTGTTTGTAACACTTTTTCTGTTCTGTTTAGGAAATCTTTGCTTAAAGAAAGAAAAATATTCTATTATTATTCTAAAAATTTGAATTCACTTGAAATTGCCTTTGAGATATAATGTGAAGTAGAGACCAAGTCCCCCCTCCCCCCATATTTCTATGCAGTTAACCAAGCCCCATTTAATGAAGTGAAGATCCTTTCTGCAGTGCCCCCTTTGTCATCTGGTGAGCAGACACGGGTGATAGGTTTCTGGATTGTTTATTCTGTTCCATGGCTTTATTTGTTGTGAGGTTACCATTATTAGCCTAACTTGACGGATGAGGAAATGGATGCTGAAGAAGGTGAAGTAACCTCAGGCCCTACGTCACATGACTCAGCAAGTCCACCCTGTGAGTCATTTCATATGTGTATTGTATGTCCCTCAGGTGACTCTTCAAAGAATACTCCCCCACCTTGGTAACTGGTATTAGGAATTAGGCAATCCGGGCAACTTGGCGTGTTTCATTGGTTAGTGTCTGGTTTGCTTTGGAGGTTGTCTCCACAACTAAATAGGTGGGGCCAATACTGGATGGCAAAGAAAGACAGAGAAGGAGGGACACAGCTGAGAAAAAGCAGCCAGTAGTCTGGCCGGACACCATCATGGCTAGTCATATCTTTATTTGCAATCCGCTTTGCAAGTATTAGTTATCTTGAGACTACGGATAAAAATACACAGAAAGGTAGCCACTTGCCTAAGGCGTCCTTGTTAGATCAAGCTGGGAGTAGGGTGCATGGTTTGTTCTTCGGTTCAGATACTCACGTAGCCTGAGCTGCTACAGGAACCATGATCCCGGGAGCAGTTTTTAAAGGCGATTTATACCTCCCATGAAAACAGGTCCTCCTATAAAATATTTCTTCTCCCCACTCCTGCCTCTCACCTTCTTACCTTTTCTCATTCTACTTTCTCCCATCTCGGTATTTCCCACTTCATCTTTGTCTTCTTCCTACGGTTTAGACCTACCAGAGATGATAACCCTGTGGCATTTCCCTGCAGCCTAATGAAATGCTGCCTCTTGCATCAGCATCAAGAGCGTTTAAGATGAATGGATCGCGACCAGTGAGAGCTACTCACATAGCAACCTTTAATCCTGCTAGCTGCGTCTGCCAAAGAATCTCATAGATTGTTCACAAGGCTTCAGATATTTGCAGAACAAAAATATTTTAAATTTACCTTGAAACTGCACAAGGTGGTGGCCAGCCTGCCCCGCTGGAGGAGGTGGGGGCGTGCCAGCTCCAGGTCCTGTCTGGTGCCCAGACTCATGCCTGCTGTGAAGAGACGCACCGGGCTGCCACGCGCTCACGCTGGCAGACATCTGCAGCGTCCCACTCAGCCTCCCTGCTCTGATTCGAGACTCCCGAAGCATCTCCCTAATTATGATTCCCATGGGATGGGCCCACAGGGCGAAAGGGAAATGATGGTGCATTTGCTTGCCCAGTATAGAATATGACAGACTGACATTTCTAATTTCAGTAATTTTTTAAATGACTTGAGCTAATGCAATTCCTCTGAAGAACTGGGAGAACAAAATATAGAAAAACAAAAACAAAAACACAAAGGATTGGCCCTGGAGTCACATTTCAAACTGACGGTTAATGTGCACAAGTCATCTAAATGGAATAATAAACATTTAATTCCAGAATGTGTAAAGAATGTGTGAAGACCCTTTTAAGAAAGCCAGAGCATAAGTCTTACACTAACCATTTTCCTCCCTACTTGCAGAATCTGAGGCTGTTCTGTAGGTTTATTAAATAGTATATGCCTCAGGCTCGGCTTTTAATAATCCCATTTTCCCTGGAATTCTCACACTGAACCACTGTAGGATCTAAGAGTACACTGCAATATTAAGCACATGACGAGGAGGACTGAGAAGCTTAGGTTCTGTTTGCTTCCCCCGAAACCTCAGAAAGCAATTACAGACATGTCTGGCACCATCTAAAACCCAGAGCCTTCAACACTTTGAGCAGAATGCAGGATTTCTTACCCTGTGTGTCTTGGCCACAGACAATGAATAGGGCGTGTGCCTCAGAGCAAAGAAAAAGAGGAAAAGAGAAATGGAAGGGATGGTAGCTTTCTTCACTCTCTTGGAGGGGTCTAGAACACAGGGCTAGCAAACCAAAGTGCTGTCTGTGGTCTAGAACTGGAATCTCTGAAAGGTTCTGGTCTCTGTCCATGAGCCCATCTGCCCCTTCAGCCTCTCTGCCCCTTCCTTACCACTGATGTCAACGAGGCCAAGGGAAGCCTGCCAAAACCACTGTCAGGTGCTCATAATTCCAGAATGTATGTTTGCTAGCATGCCAGTCTCTAGAACACTTTCCTTTGGCAGTGGCTTCTTAGCAGAGCCTGCAGGATAAAGGCGCCCTCAAAGTCTGGGCTTAGTTAATACCCTGCTGGCTCTGAGCTGCATCACCAAATCCCAGTGCCACTGTGGGAAAGGAAATTTTGCCTCAGACTCAGTGACATAGGCCCACACATCATCCCCTCCAGCACTAGACACAGCGTCATCGACTACACATGTAGCTCTACAGTCTACTTCAAAATCTGGCTTTTAATTACAGCCACAAAAAGAAAAATACTATTTTATTCCACTTATATGATGGAGTGGTTGGAATCATAAAGGCAGAAGGGATCTGAGGCTGGAGAAGGGAGGAGGCTGGGAAGGGAAGGGGTAGGGTAGAGGCTGGGGAAGGGAAAGGGGCTGGGGGAAAGGAGACTGGGGAGTTGTTACTTGGGACCAAGTTTCAGATTTGCAAGATGAAAAGAATCACCGGCATGGATGCGAAACATAACTGCACTGTACAGTTCAAAAAGGTGAAGATGGCAAATGTTACGTTACATGTATTTTAACACAAAGGAAAAAAAAAAACACCTGGAGCTTAATTAACATTAAGCTGGGAGTGAAAAGTAAAGTTGCGAGCGGAAGTGACGAGAAACTGCCACCAAGGTAATGTCGTGTCCTTAAACAAGTTTTACTGGGAGAATCAATTTATTTAGCCGAGTGTATGCTAGGGAGATGAGAATGAATGATGAGTTTACAAACATTTTTGGGTCACATGCCCTCAGACTCAGGTCCAGGGGAAATCCAATTTTGAACGATTATACAGGGAGGACTCACGTGGTGCATAAGAAAAAACCAACAGGACTTAGATGTGCAAGTACCACCAACATACGAATGTACTTATTAAACTCTTCCTTCTCTGTTGTCCTTATGCAACTCAGAGCAGCAAGCAGATAGCCTGACAATAGCCTGCACACTCTTCTCTTCTCAGACTATAACCCTATGAGAGTTGGAAACCACGCTCTTTCTTCCATGTATCCTGAGCACCCGTGTATAATAATTATGCAGGCTATGAACACAATTTGAAGTAGGATTCAGTGGGAAGAAGCAATGAAAGACCAGAAAATTTTTTTCCTTCTAAAATTAAAAAAAATAAAATAAAAGCACCAACATAAGAACTATGCGTTATTTGTGAACTATTTTAAATAATGAAAGAAATTAGTGAACTTTTGGAAGATAACTGCAAAGGGCACAAATCCTTTTTTCTGCTTTGATGTGTGTGATAGTTAATTTTGTGTGTCAGCTTAGCTTGGCTTTGGAGCTCAGATGTTCGGTCAAGCACCAATATAGATGTTGTTGCAAAAGGGTTTTTTTAGATATGATTAATATTTAATTAAATCAGTAGATTTTGAGGAAAACAGCTTATTCTCCATAATGTGGGTAAGCCTCATCTAATCAGTTGAAGACCCTAAGAGAAAAGACTGAGGTCCCCTGAGGAAGAAGGAATTTACCTCCAGACTTGAGCTTCAACTCCTCCCTGGACCACCTGGTCCACCCTGCAGACTTTGGATTTATCAGCCCCCACAATCAGTGAGCCAATTCCTAAAAATAAATCTGTGTATGTACATCCTATTGGTTCTGTTTCTCTGAAGAACCCTAAAACAACATGAACCTTTTGCAAACATCATTGGGAAGTGACAATGAATGTATTGGTGCTACTCTTGAAATGTTGAGACTGTAAGAACAAGTTCTAAGGGGAAATGTGGGAGGCACCTGAACATTTAATCTCCTTAATGGAGTACACATGAAAATCCTTCTAATATGATCGTGCCGGATCTCATTTTCAGCCACTGACCTTCTCTTAGGGAGAAGGTCAAATGTGCACCACACTTAGTTAACTGACTGATTACCTAGAAAGGCAAAAGTGGCATTTAATCAGAGGGGCATGTCCAAACAAGTAGCAATGTCCTTTTTCCCCCTGACAGCCTAGATTCAGTCAATAATTAAATTTTCATTGAATGCGGACTATATTTAGAGTACTGAATTCGGTGTTGCTGGGACTGAAAAAGTAAAAGATGCTTCACTCTCATTGAGCCTATGTACTAAAGAAGTAAGTTTACGCCCACATGTAGACAGCAAGTCAATTATAGCAATATTTCATAAAACTGTCACTATTAGAGAATGTCAGGTGCTACCGTGAAGAACTTTTTGTATAATGTAAACTGTTTCATCCAATACCACAATTTTATTCTAACTTAAAAAAAACTGGAGGTGTTTGTTAAGTGTGTATATTACCCATTATTAAGGAAATCTGAAAAGGTTTCTCTATCAGCGAAACACCTTTATTTATAACTCTAAGACTGACTTAATTGAATCATTTGAGATATATGAGTTCTAAATGAACCAGGCCTAGACTTTTCTTAAGACTTACATCTTAACTTATATAAAGTTCACGTTTCTTATCAGAAATCTTAACAGAAGCTTATCATGTACCAGATACTGAGTCCACAGCCTTCATTTTACAAACACCAGAACTCAGTTCCTGGAGGTGAAATGATTTGCTCACAGCCACTCGGCTGGTTATTTTAGCTGGTTATACGGTAGATTTACTACTACTCAAAGCCAATTCTTCTTTTTTTTTTTTTTATGATATGTTAGTCACCATACAGTACATCATTATTCTTCTAATGCCAAGAACTGTGTGCTATCGTTGAAACAGCCCCAGGTTGTTGCTCAGGGCATCTAGAAATGGGGTAAGTGACCTGGGAGTCGTCCTTCTCGCACAGCCCCTTCCCAAAGGCTGGCCTCTGAAGGCTCAGGGTCTACTCCACCGTGTGGTGTGTAAGGCCGCAGAGTCTCAGAGTGAAGAAACAGTGATGTCCAGCCTCTCTGGAAGGCTGGGTCTTCTTAGGTTACAGGTGTTCTGAAAGGTGGATCAGCTATGAGTCAGACCTGTGGGTTTGGTTGACTCTGGGCGACCCAATTACCATAACAGAAACACTGCTTCTTTCCTGCACAGGGCAAATAGGAAATGCTAGAAATAGGAGTCAGACAGCAGTAGCTGCTTGCAAAACTGCCTGTAGGCTGTGAATAGAGTGTCACTGAAGAGCTGTGGGAGGAGCTCTCAACCCAAGAATCTTCAAATTTTAAATTCACACTTAATCAAACCTCTACCTGTTTTCCCCACAGCCTCCATGGAGAGCCCCAGAGGCCCTTCCCAGCCCACTGTGCTCCGGAAGCGGACTGTAACTTCAGAGGGGCCCCAGGGCAAGTTTCATTAGGCTTTATACCCATTTCCATGCATGGTGCTATACATATTGCTAACAATTCCCACTGGCCATTATCTGTACAACACCAATTCCTCTCCACATCAGCACTAAATCTCACCTATAAGTTGCACAACACAATTCCTTCCAATTCAGCAGTAACTCCAGACCCCCGAGGAATGAGCCTAGGGGTGCACACTGCAGTGTCAGCGAGGGAAACCAATACATCTCAGCAGGGAATTCAAAGGAGCTGGTGGGCATTAACATAGTGGGTGAGGGCAGGCAAGGGTGGCCCCAGAAGCATTTCACATTTCCCCCTGGGTACAGAATGAGGGGCCAAAAACCTTTGTGTGGACATAGTTTGGATGTTCCCCGAGAAAGCATGTCCTAGAAGAAACAAGGGGTTACCATACTCAGACCAGGCTGAGTTCCCTGTCTGTCGCACTCATTACCAGTGCTTCTCTCTCTCTGGGAGCAGCTAATCTTCAAGTGAGTGCAGCACGGATGGTGCCCATCAGTTCATTGCTCTGGGCACTGCCCGGCCCCTGGGTCTCAGCCTCCCACCAGGCGACCCCTTATACAGAGGTCCTGCTGCCTTCTGTCCTCATGTGACAGAACCCAGGTGTCCTTGGCCTCAGCCCAGTGTCCTTTCCACCCTGCCTTAATGCACGGTGCTGACAGTCACCGTTCCTTCAGTGACCCAAATGAGAAGGAAATGCCACCACTCCCAGCACACTAGAGCATCTGTTCAACAGTGTCACACACATAGTATACCCACGTTCTTATGGCAAAGGACATCTGTGTTTCTCCGATGGACTCGGATCTTTTAAAATGTTATTTATTTCACATGCTTTTCTGGTCCTATTTCCCTCCTGTCCCTTCCAATGATGAAAGCATGAACGTACGTATTCCTCAATGCTTCTGAGAAAACAAAAAACAAGCCCCCAAAACAACACCCTGGGAATCTCTGCTTCCTCTTGCATCGCATCGGGAAGAGCTAACCTCTCAGAGTCATAACTTTCCTTCTGTCCAACATACAGGGAAGTGACCGATCACGGGATGGCTTCATTCCTAGCCTCGGCAAGAGCAGGACAGTCATGCCTCCTTTGGCTGAATGTTTCTTTTTCATCACCCTCTTTGTTAGACTCTTTCAGGCCGCAAGGAAGGAGCCGGCGGGTGTCATTTAGGTGATGGTATCCACAGGGAGGGGAGGGCAGGTGTGCAGGAAGCCCAGCGTGCGCTCCAATCCCAGCACTTCAGAGACCTGAATGTCCCGAAAGCCAGAGGGAGCACAGCAACCTCGTAGTTCAAGATACAGCGGTTGTGCAGGGGAGTCCGAGGTGGGGCTCTCTACTCACCTATTTCAAGAGCTGTTTGAGTAACGCTTTGTGTTGAAGTTGAAAGTATAAGGCAATTAGTGGTATTTGAAAAATGATGGCGAAGACATAAGGCTGCTTTCGCAAGCCACGGGTCCTCACACATTCTTTTTACATGTGTGAGATGAAGGTCAACAGCTTAGATCTAATTTGCGTGCCTGCCTTGGGATTTCTAGAATATCAGGGCCAGCTGTGAGTGCAATTTGTAAGGGGACATACTCAGGCTCCTGTGAGAAAAGGCAAAAGCAACTTTCAATCTGATGGTCTGATTCCCGGGCGTGGAGTGTCTCAGTGGGGTAGAGGACGCAGCCAAGCAGCCTCTCTCGGGGAGAACTGGGGGTCGGCTAAGCAGCTGGGGCTACCCATAGTTTTCATAACGGCAAAAATGTGGAGGGACAAACCAGGTCAGAGGCCACGAGGAAGAGTTGAAGGTGAAAAGCTGAAAACACCATCCCCAAATGGTCCTTATCAAGGACAACAGGTCTGCAGCGTCTAGGGTTAGAATTATACTGGATCAGATTGAGAGCAGGATGGGACTAGGCAAGGAGATCGTGATGGCTGCCCAGGTAACCTGTTGTTAGCAGGCAGGTAGAAAGTGGCTCGTCAGAGCCATTCGAAGATCCAGACACAGGACAGGCCAACAGCAGAACACTGAAAGGTATGTTCTATGTGGCAGTTGGTAACAACCTTCAAATGCCCTCTGACCTGATTTGTCTGCACGTTCTTGCCAAGTGAAATTTCCCTAATCCTGAGGCAACATTTCCAGCACTCCCTGTCCCCAAATAGTTTCTGCAGCAGCTGGATAGCAAGTGGCAGCAACGAGAGAAGGGAGAATATGAGCGTACAGATGGC